>NC_022023.1:6264140-6280218 GCF_000317375.1 Microtus ochrogaster
ACGACACAGTGAACACTGCATTTCAGACCACAGCCCCCGACACAGTGAACACTGCATTTCAGACCACAGCCCTAACTGCAGCCCGGGCTTTCGCCTGGTGTAGGGTACAGTGAACAATCCATTTCAGACCCTGTCTCCAAAACCAACACCAAACTGACAAAAATGTCCACAATGATCATGGTACTGTATAAAACCCGAGTCATTTTTATGAAACTGAACAAACAGTGGCTCAGCCTGCTCTATCCTTCCATGTGCAGGGTGACGGCCTGGCAGGCTGCATGAAGCAGGCACAGCCGTGCATCTGCGGGGGGAAAAGGTTCAGTATTCGCATCACATAGCCCAGCTTCAACTTACAGCACTCAGAACTTCGTCTCTGTGTCCTTCCACACCTCCGAATATTGCCACAAGTGTGTCCGTTTGGATATTCCATAATCGTAAAGCATGATCTATTATAACACAGAAAGTTAAAATAAAAGTTTATCACCCATCACTGCAAAGTTTTAGTATGGCCTTAATATGTAAAAGTTATGGAAATTTAGACTAGGCATGATAAAGACATATACCAACTTAAAATATACCACTCAGAATGAAATAGAGACATGGTGATGTTAAATTAAGACTGCCTCAAAAACAAACAAACAAATTAAATGGAAATTACAGCAGACACTGAGGATGTGCTCAGGGCACACCTCGTGTGCCCAACAGCAAAAATCCTCCTCCCCTAACCTATCATCTCAGCACTGAGAGGGTGTGAAGCAAGAGGACTGACTGCCTTGAGCTCAAAGGCAACCTGGGCTGGCTGCCTGGCATGCATGCATGCATCCATCCATCCATGCATGCATCCATGCATGCATGCATCCATCCATCCATGCGTCCATCCATCCATCCATGCATCCATCCATCCATGCATCCATCCATTCGTCCGTCTGTCCGCCCGCCCGTCTGTCTGTCTATCTGTCTATCTGCCTGTCTGTCTACCTGCCTGCCTACCTAGAAACCCTATCTCAAACAAACAGTGGTGGCATACGCCTTCAATCCCAGCACTCCAAAAGCAGAGAAAGGCAGTTCGAGGCCAGCCTGGTCTACAGAGTATAAACTCCTGGACAGCTAGGGCAACACAGAGAAACCTATCTTGAAAAACCAAAAACGAAACAAAAAAAAAAAAAAAAACACCTTTTGAAAATCCTAACATGGTGATATGTCATTCAATACTGATAAATCAATGTAACTCTTCAGGTGAGGATAAGGTTCTAGAACAATCACAATATAGTAAGTGAAGTTTCTATGTCTTGGTTTATAGTCTAGGCTATTTTTTTCTACTAAAACTTTTTTTCTCTTTTAATTTTGATTATTTTCCCTTACAACACAATCTGTCTCTTTAAAACAATTATTCCAAAACAATCTGAACTAAGGAAACATTGGTTTCTGTAAGCTTACCTTTACTTACTGACAGCAGAAGATTTGGGTCTCGTGGGTGGAATTTCAGCTCATTGATAGCATTGCCATGGCCAACATAGTGCTACAATAAATTGAAAACATTTCGTTTCACATCTCAAGAATCAATAAATTCTCTTTCATAAACCTAAGAGAAACAAAAGGCTGGAGGGACAGCTCAGTGGTGGACCACTAGCCTAGCAGACTCAAAGACCAAGGTTCAGTGGTGGAGACCCGAAAATGTGAGCCTGTTTCCACTTTAAGGTCAGAGAGTTGGAACTTACCCCAGTTCCTTCAAGGTGATTGTGCTTCACCTCCAACAAGGTCTTGCCTGTGTAGTTTTGAGAGTTCTGCTCTCTTAAGGTTATTGTCAACAGGTGTGGCTAATAGCCAGACCTTGTGCTCCAGGAACAGATAAGTAGAGTCTTCCTACCTCTAACAAGAGTCTAAGGATCCAACTAAGTTCCGGTTCTGTTATGGAGATAACTTAGGATTCCACCCAGGGAGTGGTTTGCCTACAGAATGTTTTGGTCTAGGATGTGAGAGTGACTTGTTTTGTTCTAGCAACAGAATGTTTAACTGTGGATGTAGCCCACGACCTTCAGTTGGTTTGTTTCTTTCCTATGTATCATGTTAATGTAGTTTGTCTTATTCCTACCTTTTGGGGTCAGGGGTATTTTAAGCAGTTGGAAATTAAACACAGCTTAAATGCAGGCAAATTTCAGTACTCAATGGAACTCCCTCCTGATACTATTTGTTTCTCCGTTTTATGATTTTCATTCACATCTTCATATTCTTTACTATATTTCCAAATCCCCACATCGCTACCCCGAAGAGAGGTATTTTTGTTGATCCTTGACATTCAATGTCCAGCAAAGCTTCCCTCTGCCTCCCAAACAGAAAATGTCACCTAAGTTCTTCTCACCCTTGGACACACTAAAATCACCCAAAAACTTGACAGAAAGGAAAATGGGACCAATCGGTCACCACTCAGCTAGCAGCACTGTTTAAGATCGCCTCCAGGATACCAACGAGCCCCAGGTGAGAGACAGCAGCATCCACAGTGTGCCTTCTCATCAGCTCAATGTCTTTACCAGCCTGTCCCTGGAAGAGTGTCCTGGAGCCCACAACTCTTGGGTCCCTTGAAAAAAGTGGTTACTTGGTGTGGTAGGTCCTTTTGTCTCTGTGTTGCTTTTATTGGTTAATGAATAAAGAACTGCTTTGAGCCTATGGCAGGGAAGAACAGAACTCGGCGGGAAAAGCTAGAGTGTATGCTGGGAGAAAGAAGGGTGGAGTCAGAGAGAAGAGTCGCTGCCATACACAGATGCTGGGAGCTTCTTTACTTAATAAGCTACAGTCATGTGGTGATATACAGATTAACAGAAATGGGTTAAATTAATATGTAAGAATTAGCCAATAAAAAACTAGAGATAATGGGCCAAGCAGTGATTTAATTAATAGTTTCTGTGTGATTATTTCGGGGCTGAGCAGTAGGGAATGAACAAGTGGCTCCTTCCAACAGTTACTTTTCAGTTAAAGGCACCTAAAGCAATCACAAGAAAATCCACAGAATCAACTAACTTGGGCTCACAGGAGCTCAGAGCAGCTCAAACAACAACCAGGGGCCTGCAAGGGAATGGTGTAGGCCCTCTGAATAGATGACAGTTGTGTAGCTTGGTCTTCTTGGGAGTCCTAACCGTGGAAGCAGGGCTGTCTCCTTTGCCGGATTTCAGGACCCGAACCTACTCCTCATCTGGACTGCCCTGCCCAGCCTTCAGACGAGGGGAGGTGTTTACTTTTTTTGATTTGGCTTTTTGAGACAGGGTTTGTCTGTAGCTTTGGTGCTTGTCCTGGAACTAGCTCTCGTAGACCAGGCTGGCCTCGAACTCCGAGATCCCTAGTGCTGGGATTAAAGGTGTGTGCCACTACTGCCAAGCTGAGGTGCTTAGCCCTACTGTAACTTGATATGCCATGTTGTGTGGGTACCCATGGGAAGCCTGCCCGTTTCTGAACGGAAATGAAGGAGGGGTAACTGGGAATGGGGTGGGGTAGGAACAGGACTGGGAGGAGAGGAGGGGAGACTTCGGTGGGGAGGTAAAATAAAAAAAGACATTCAAAGTAAGGGAAGAGGAATTTAAAAAAAAAAAACACAAAACAAAATACTGAGTATGAACACTTTCCTAGGTATTCCTTAATTTATATCATCTAATTGTCACAGAGGCTTCAAAGGACTGCTCTAAAGAAAGAAATGGAACTAGCAAGATGGCTTAGTATCAAGGTGGGGCTGGCATGCCGGAAAGGAAAGCATCTGGAAGATGGGAATTGACACCTCTGACTGTCCACGTCCACACGAACATATACACCTGCATCACACACCCAAAGTGAATAAACACAGAAAGAGAGAAAATAACAAATCAAATGAGGTATTCGTTGTAAACTATGAGTATTCAAAAGCAACAAATCTACAGTCTGCCCAGAAGACGTACCTTTATACACTGCATGGTTATGGGGTTAATTATCCTTATTATGCCTCTAGAGCCAGCAACAGCGAGCAGAGGGTGGCTGGTGTTGCTATCGTACGTCCACGCACAAGTATAAAAGTTTTCATCTGCCTAAGAAATGCCAGAGTTAAGAAATAGAATTTATCTTGAAAAATAAATGTTAACGTTTACAATGACAGGAACCTTTCAAACTGCTAAAGCTTTGGATATTTAAGCGTTCATTTTTTGTCACAGAAAATTTGCAGTGATAGCCAGGTGTCCCAGAACTCAAGAGACAGAAACTAGATGATTTTCTTAAATTTAAAGGCCAACTAAGGCTACTCAGTAAAGTCCTATGCTCAAAAATAAATAAGTTAACTTCAGTGGCGGTGCTTTTAGGTCTAAAATCCAAATGAACGCCTTCCTTGAGCGTCATGCTAACATACTTCTCTTTTCTACCTGCAGAGCTACACCTACCAGAACATAGAGATGGGACAACCAGGCAGGAAGTAGAGGCAGGTTGACAAGAGCAGAAGAATTCTGGGAAGAGGAAAGCTTGGTCGGCAGGCATTACCCAGCCACAGAAGCGGCAAGATGTGACTGCCTCGCTGAATAAGGTACTGAGCCACAGGGCTAACACAGATAAGAATAATTGCCTAATATAGTAAGAAGTCTGAGCAACCAGGTCAATCAGTTTATAACTAATGTAGACCTCTGTGTGATTTCTTGGGACTAAACGGCTGGGGGACCAGGTGGGACAGAAAACCTTAGACAACAGCCAAGTATTACAACCATACTGAAATTGTAACTCCAGGCTTAGCTGGTCCCTGCTAACCATTTCTACCATGGATTTCTAACGCTCAGCTCCACCCATCTTGCACCCACAATCCCATCTACCTCGTGACAAACTGAAGATCAGGTGAACAGGATTCGAGGATTGATCCCCTTGGGTAACAATGACAATACTCCTAGCTAAAGATGGGACAGTACCTTTAGGGAACTTTTTTAAGTTTTAGAGTACTTATCAAAACAAATGTCTTAAACCTGAGATACAAAGACAGTAAGAAAAGGATACATCAGCGTCTACATAGGACTGCAATAACCGGATTTCCCCTTGCGAATGGCACTCATATAAGGTCACCTAGAGAAACAAAGATATGAGTGTCATCTCAGATAAACATTCTAGTTGCAATTACAACTTAGTGACATTACAGAAACTGCTTGAAGCAGCTCTGTAAGCTTACCTAACAGCCAGGTAATAGTAGTTGCTATTACCAAATATTTAAATATACATTTCATCCATATAAACACAACTTTTTCAAAGTGAGCAAAGTTGAAAATTTTAAAATAACTATGGTTTATCCTCCTTTAATTAGCTTTGTAACAAGACATCTTTAGTACCATAAAACAATGATTAAAGAACACCACATAACATATACATGTACCAAAACACCACCTGATGCCCCATAAATATGTACAATTTTTAACGACTATGTATAATTAACACTTTTAAGATTATTACTTAAATCCACTGGATTTATGCTTTCCTTATAGAACAATTAATCACAACTTTAAAAAAAAAATGACAGGGTTCTGGGGAATGGAGAGCCGGCTTAGTGAGATGGTATTTACTCTTCCAGAGGGGTCTGTTCCCAGCACCCACGTGGCTGCTAGAGACCCTCTGCACCTCCAGTTCCAGAGGCTCTGATGCCCTCTGGCCTCCATGAGCGCTGCATGCGCCTGGTGCACAGACCAACATGCAGGCAGCCTACTAACACACAGAAAATGAGACTTTAAAAGTATACATATTTCTTTCATATTTGAATGATAAATAGCAATCAATTCTTTCAGATATTCAAAATATTTATAAATGAAACTATAAAGCCTGCTTCATAACAAATGCCAATAAAAATGTGTTTTCTAGTTTTAAACCTGACCATTTCTCAAAAGCTTCACTCTTACACAAAAGAATGATACTGGTGCTCCAGCTATTCAGAATTTGTTCTAAAGTCATTCCACTTCAACACTGTAATTGTAACAGATACAAAATAACCCCAACAGCCAACCCGCCCCCTTGACACTTACCCTGTTGCTTCCCACAGTCGCGAACACCAGAGGATCCCCTTCCTTACTGTGCCAGTTAAACTGAACCCCAAACAACGGCTGGTTATGATCCTCCTACAAAACCAGGAAACAGGAGAACTCTACAGATTTCTGAAAACACTAGCAAACTGACGTTAACCTTCCCTTCTTTTCCTTCCCCAATTTCAGCCCCCTCACAAGAACGGGCCCACGGGGCTGTATATTCGACAGCTTGGGGAGGAGCACTATTTAAAGGATTAGGAGCTGTGGCTTTGTTGGAGGCAATGTGACACTGGAGGGGGCCCTCCCTGTGGATCCAGGTGTAGAACTCTCAGCAACCTCTCCAGCACCAGTCTGCCTGCTGGCCACCATGCTTCCAGTCATTACCATAATGGGCTGAACCTCTGAAACTGTAAGCAAGTCCCATGAAATGCTTTTTTAACAAGGAGTCACTGTCATGGTGTCTCTTCACAGCAAGAGAACACTGACTGAGACACAAGCTGCTTCGGACATTAAAATGAAGACACCACGCAAGCGCCCGCATCTTAAACCATGCGAATGTTTTCTAACAAAGATTTACACCACACGCTAGGAAGCAGATATCTATCCTGGGAACACTGAAGTCTTCTTGTTTTCTCAAAGCCAACCATCTTTCTGAACTGTAATAAATTGAGAACATTTGGTAGATACATTTTAAGCCCTTGAGCCCAGAGGACAGTTATTTCTCTCATATAACAAACTAACAAATGGCTCTGGATTTGATTAGAATTGACTTTTTCCTTGAAGTGGGGCACATCACACTCCATCCCAGCCACCACTTTATTAGTCCTACACATAAAAATTTAAGTTCTCTTGAGCAATCTTTAAATAACCTTGGATTTGTACCAGGCAGTGTGGCACACACCTTTATCCCCAGCACTCAGGAGGCAGAGGCAGAGGCAGGTGAATCTCTGAGTTGGAGGCCAGCCTGGTTGGTCTACAGTTTCAGGACTGCCAGGGCTACACAGAGAAACTCTGCCTCAAAAAACAATGACATAAATAAAAAAACTCCACTTGGATTTGGATCCTAGGAAAGTATCATCCCCTGAACTATTTGAAAGTAAGGACTTAGAGAGGGAAAGAACTATGTCTCAGATTCTTTGTTTTAGCGCTTGATTAAATCCAGGCTTAAAATGCAGAGGAGATAAGCACACCAGAGGGACTTTTGTTCTCCAAGTTGCATTTTGGACTTAGGGCTTTACTGCAATCTCTGTGCCCAACACTGACTTCCAAGGTCACGTGAAAGCATGAGCCCAACTCTCAGCTCTCCCTTCTCCCATATCGCCCCATGCCCACAGGAAGTAGCCAGACTTGAGCCGGTGCCCCTTTATCCAAGGGGCCTTGTCCTCAGAGAAGCACTAAGAGAACCAGGAATGTTAGTCACACAGGGGTTAAAATCAAATACCTGCAATTCGTTCAGAAAGCTGAGTGGAGCTTTTTAAACAACCTGGTGACCATTTTGCTATCTGAAGAGACAGACTTCACCCTAATTCCCCAGAATGATCACCCCAGACTCTTTCCTCCCTAGCCATTACCCATCCTTGGATGTCACAAGTACTTACGGCTGCTGACCACACTAGATTCTTGGCCTTTTAGCTACAGAACCCTCTCTCATGGTCACGTGTACTTTATGAAAGAGCCACCGTGTAGTCACACCTTAAGGGCTACTGTGCACCTGGAACACATGGTATTTATTCTATTGTGTTTAAATATACCTACAATACCGGTCTACTGAGCGAGTTCCAGGACAGGCTCCAACACTACACAGAGAAACCCTGATTCAAAAAGAAACAAACAAAAAGGCCTACGCTAAACCTCCTGGTCTAGACTCCCTGGGGTCTGACCCAGGCTGATGATGTCAATCTGCACTGGGTTTCCGCTCTCACCTCTTCTCGTGGTTTGCTTCCCCATGACACCTAGGGCGGCCCACTAGCCACACAGCCGGCAGTCTGAGAATGACTCATTCCACCACTCAGGCTTAGCAAACACCTTCACCCACCGAGCCATCTGGCTGGCCCCCAAACCCAAAAGCTTTTAACACGTCACACTGTTTTCCTATAAGACAATTCCAAGCAAATGCTGAAAATGTTTTACAACTGTGACAGTGCAGGCATGTTGAAGTTAACAGCTCACTCAGCTATGTTTAATATGGGATCAACAGATAAAGCAACAACAGCCTGCAACTCAGTACTATAGATTTAAAGGTAAGCAGAATAAATAAATTTCAAATGACTACAAGTAATTACCACATTCGATGTAAACAAACAAGCCTTTCAAAGGCTGTCATTTTTAGATTATTTTAAGCCTAAAGGAGAAGTCGCACCGAGCAAAACTGGGGGTGGGGGGCACACAGGGTCCCAGTCCATTAAATGCCATGGCAATGGCCAATCTGAAGCCAGAAGTACATTTACATTAAATCGCTTCCTGTACATACCTTGAGGCTGTTCACACACTTGAAAGAATATTTGCATTTCTTCGACTTCCATTTTCCCTTTCCCCAGCTTTTCCTTCCGGGTGCATTGGGTGTATTTGTAGGTGTGTCGGGGCGTTCTGTGTTTGTGCCACTCTCGATACTGACAGCATCATCCTGTGTGCAGTAAAACCAGGAACAAATTCATCAGGCAGGGAGAAACGTGCAAGGTATTTAAAAGATAATGACCAACTTAAAAGCGTGCAAAAGATGGAACATGGCCCCCTGGCTGCAGCTGGAGATTTAGGAAGTAGAAGCCAGTTACGCATTAGGACACTGGTGGATACTTTACCCTGCAGCGAACGCAACAACAGAGTGCTCAGAAAGACAGCAAATGAGGAATTTAGCTTTAAATAAGACGCTGGCCTGTGCCAGCGACACTAATACAATTAAGTCACCGTTGGCCTTACACAGCTCTGTGGAAAGCCACTAATCAGGCAAGGAAATCTTATTCAGTAAAACTGTCCTCTTGCTGGTGAAGAGTTGCTAGGATTCAGTACCTCACTAACATACAGTAAGAGTATAAATTCAATAAATCCGACTGGTCTACACATCTTCACAATTTGACTACAGCTCAAGTGGAAGCCAGTGTAGACGCCACACGGTCAGCACGGCAGGAGTGTTAACGCTTATTTATAACACAAACCACTCAGAATTTTAAGGATGTTTAAAGAAGTCCCTCGTGGTCCACACCATGTGTAAAGGCCTTCGCCTCACAGTCTGACCACTACCCCACACATGTGAACTTTGTACACAGTCATCTGTGCAGGACGAGGACATGGCTCGGGGGAAAAACTGGAAACTCTTCCAACTCATCTGCACTTCAGAACCCACACTCAAGTCTTCTCTGGAATACGAAGATTTCCATCTATTGCCCTGGGGCAGTCAGTAGTCCCTAAACCATTCCAGAGGAACCCTTGGTCACAGTGTGTCTAATAGCTATTAGGTTGAAGCCAGGAAGTCGACACAGCCTTTGTGGTCTAAGTTACTGCTTTATAGTACAAAAGGTTAAAAATAAGTTGAAGTGTCAAGAGGTACTTTTTAAAAAAATCACTAATTCGTTTAAAAACATTAGTTCTTAAGGTTTTTCAAACTTCACATTGGTCCAAAGCGAAATGCCTTTTAAGAAATACACTATTCTAGAACATATTTATTATCTAACACCAGAAAAAAGAGCAGAAGCTAGGCATAGTGTCTCACACCTATAATCCTAGTACTCGGAATGCTGAGGCAGGAGACTAGCCATTAGTTTGAGGTGAGCCTGTGAGACTCTAACGAAAACAAGCAAAAACACCCAAAAAAGGAAGTACTCCCAACAAAGTAGGTGCTTAATAAATATTTGAATTGCGATTTAATGTAAATGTACAATTAGTTTCTATGGAAATTTAAAATGTGACAAGTTAATTCCCAAATTGAAATCAATTTTGGCTAGGCATGTGTTTCCCCAGCAATTGGGAAGTAACTGCACAAGGAAACCAGCCAGCATGGACATAACAAGAACCTGATTAAAAAGATAAAATAAAAAAAAAATCACTTTTTATCTGTTGCTCCTCACCTGTCAATTGTTCTTATATGCAAAAAGTTCTGATTTTGGATTTTGAGGTTTCATCCCCTATTACAATTGTTGCAGATCTTTAAAAAAAAAATCAGTCTATCACTTCTACCAATGGTTCCAGCAAAACAAGACATTTACTATGCCAAATAATACATATATTACTCCATCTAAATGGGGAGCAACTTATGGTGGTTCAGGTCTTGATTCCAGCACTTAGTTCGCAGGGGCAAATGGATCTCTAGGAGTTCAAAGCCAACCTGGACACAGTGGACTTCCAGGCCCACCAAAAGTGCAAGGTGAGACCCCGTTTCAAAAACTAGAAATTTAATTAAAAAAATAAAACCAGGGCTGGAGAGAAGGCTCAGTGGTTAAGAGCATTGCCTGCCCTTCCAAACGTCCTGAGTTCAATTCCTGGCAACCACATGGTGGCTCACAACCATCTGTAATGAGGTCTGGTGCCCTCTTCTGGCATGCAGGCATACACACAGACAAAATATTGTATACATAATAAATAAATAAATATTTAAAAAAATAAAATAAAACCAAATACAACACAGGGAAGCACACCTTTTGCTGAGGACTGAACCTGGGGCCTCCTATACGGCCGGCATGCGCTTTACAAGAACGCTTTATGTTTCCAGCATTCTAAAGAATTTATTAAATAGATTTATTAAATAGATCCTAAAGTTTTATTCTTGATTTGTTTGCTCACCTTCTATACTTTCTCTGTGTACCTATAGTATTCTGCAGGGCGTGGTGGTGCACGAATGAATTCTGGGTACTGAAGATATCAGAAGATAACAGGTTTGAGGGCAGCCTGTGCTACCTAGGGAAATTCTGACTCAAAAAAAAGACTAAATTTTTTTCGGAGACGACCCCATACCAAAAGCTCAATCTCGTTCCTATCAATCATTTGGTTATGGGTAGTTTTAGAAAGCATAAAAAAATGTATACATTCCCCTTAAGAGTCTGTAAAAAGAAAATGCGCTTTCTCTGAATTTTCCCCCTGCCAATTTCCTCCTCCTAAACAAATTGACATTTTCATTAAATCCTGGGTAATTAAGCATATGAAAAAGCCAAAGCCTAACCTATACTACACAATCATAATCTAAGTAATTAATGATTTGAACACGTGTACAGGACTTTTCATAACTTGTATAAGCACTTTTTACGGGGCAGCATTTCTCTAAGCAGTATGACTTCGCTTAATCTTCATACTCGCTCAAATACACCGGTCTTTACCACAATCGCCTGGAAAAAAAAAATCTTCCAATCTCTTTACATTAAGTAAAAAAAAAACTTTCAAATTGCCCCCTCCCTTGCCGTAATCAAAGGTTGGTTCCCCCTCCACGACCTTCGCAGACGCCCCACCGGCACGGAAAGGAGCGTGCAGAAGCCCAGTCAAGCACACCGGAGCCAAAGAGCTCTCCTTCCCATCCAGATCCCGCAGGGCTGGCTCTACGGAGTGACGCAGTCCCTCCCTTTGGAAGACCTTCCACCAACTTTCCTCGGGAAACACAATCTCTTACCCGGAGCATGTCTCTGAAACTTGGACAATCTCAGATTCCCAGTCCCCGGCAAGTCCCCCAAAGGCGCAAACTCACTCCTCCTCCCCGCAAGGATGATCGGAGCAGACCTCGCCGAACTCGGGACCCTTAATCCGCTCCTTTGCCAACTTTCCGCTTGCTAACGGACGCCGTAGCCCCGTACAATTCGAATCCCTCGGACAAGTTGGATTTCCCCGCACGCCCGCGTTTTCCTGAGCGTGGGGTGACACCTTTCCCTGCCCCCACGGCCGCCCTCCCTCCCGACCGCCCGCTCGCTCGCCCGACCGCCCCGCGCGTCCAGTTTCCAAAGATCCTGAAACTTGCAACTCCACGGTCCCGGGACAGCCAGGGCTGCACTCACATTCTCGTCTCCCGAGAGGTCTGGGTTGCTGTTCTCGTCGCTGCTCAACTTCTGCTTCTTGGCAGCAGGCATGTCTGTTCCCGCCGGCGCTGTCGACACTTCCCTCTCGGACATATTCCTCCGCCTCCCTCCAGGTTCCTGCCGCCTCGGGCGGGGCCTCCGCCACACCGCCGTCAAGCAAGCCCGGCCGGAGCCTGCCGCAAAGCTGCCGCCGGCGCCGCCACCGCCGCCGCCGCTCCCCCCACTGTCGCAAATCGCGCCCAGCCGCCGAGGCGGGCGTGCGTGCGACCCCGCCACACTGCTGAAAAAGGGGCGCGCGCGCGCGCCCGCCCTCCTGCACGGCTGTCCGGCGCCTTCCCGTCCCCGGCTCCCGACGGGCGCTCTTCCCGCCGTCCTCTCGGCACTTGGCCCGGAGGCGTCGGGGTCGGCGGGCTCAGAGGGCAGGCTTCCCCACGTCCCCCTGCCCCGCCAGCGCCTAGGGAGGAGGCGGAACTCAAAGGGCTGCTCCCTCACCCCCTTCCCGGCCAAGACGTTTGCTCCGCAATTGGCTCGATCCTTCGATCTCCGACCAGCTGCAAACGAGCGAAAGTCTGTGGCCCGGAGCAGACCACCACTGTCCCAGAGGGAGGGGGGAGGGACGAGGGGTTCCCCCCCTCGTCTGGGGCGTCTGTGCCTAAGGTCCCTGTGCTGAGTCTGGAGGACGACCTGGCAGTGCGGTTCACGGGACTCCTCCCAACCTCGGCTCTTTCTTGAAGGCAGGAATTCAAAACCTATAGGAGGTTTCCTGCCGGCACCCCCATCTGGCAGATGGAAGGGACCCTCCAGGAGGTGCGCATGCGCCGAGGCGTATTCTCGCGCTGGGATGGGGGAGCCGGCCTCCAGGCCCCTCCTCTTCTCCGTTCTTGTTTGCTGAACCAGGTAGCCTTCCACCGGTTCTCAAAGCTCTGGGGAGGATTTCAAAACGGTACGACTCAGTGCCTCCGGACAGGCCTAAATTCTGGGCAGATATTTCTACTAATGACTATTAGTTACAATGAATGATTATAATCAGCCGGTTGGTGCCAGTAGTGGCTTAAGTAAAGCGTTATTTTAAATTGCATATTTAAGCTTAAGTAAAAAACACCTTGCAGTGCATGATGCATGCCAGAATTTCCAACACCGGAGAGGCAGCAACAGGAATATCACCTGATCGCCTCAATCTCTAGATTATCCTGGTCTACGTTGCAAGTTCCGAGCTAACCAAGGGCTATTTATTAAAAAGCTATCCGTAAAACAATCTTAAAATTATATGGTTCTGCCAGGTGTAGTGGCGCATGCCTTTGATCCCAGCACTAGGGTGACAGATGCAAGTGGATTGCAGTGAGTTTGAGTCCAGCTTCGTCTACACAAGGAGATTCGGGTCAGCCAGGGCTGCATAATAGACCCTATTTCCAAAAATAAATAAGTAAATAAATAACAAAATCACATGGTTCTAAATTACCATGATTTATAGTCGAAAAGTTTTTAGCTGTTGATAACTGAGACCCTAGGAAACTGACAAGGTCTGTAGATCAGTGTGAGCAGCTGCATGAGTTTGCGAGACTTCGGCAAAAGGCAAATTTTTTTGATATAGGAAAAGGTAACCAAATAGTCAGCTTGCTAAAGTATTTGCCTGTAGCACGCAAAACCTTCTTTTTCTTTAGTTTTCTATTGTTAGTTTGTGTGTGTGTGTGTGTATGAGTGTTTCACTCCCATGTATGTCTGTGTATCGTGTGTGCCTGGTGCACGCACGAGGAGGTCAGATGGGGGCGTTAGAGCACTGGGTCTAGAGTTACTAATGGTTCCGAGCCACCCTGTGTGGGGCCTCTGGAAGAATAACCAGTGATCTTAACCACGAGCCATCTCAGCAGCCCCCTCGGGTACACTCTAGACAGGTGAGCGCGACATTTACCTTTTCTGGAAAAGTTGCTGAAAGATAAACTTGGAATTTTGAAGCAAAGATCTACCTTGTTTACTGTGACCAGCATTAATTTTATGAGTAAGATTTTATCTGTATATGTATAGATTTCCCCTTCTATGTAGTAGTCAAAAAGAAGCAGGGAAAACAGTTAGATTGAAAGTGACTTTGAGATGTAAGATGTGCGTTTCAAACGCATCAAAACCAGCACAATCCCTATTTTAAGATACTAGGACACAAAGGACCCATAAAGCTCTGTCCAGAGGTCACTTTCACTCAAGGTTTGTTGCACAATTTATCTAATTTTTAATAACTATAGGTAAGGAAGCTGAGGCAAAGAAATCCGACAGCTCCAAGTCCTGAGGGTGGCGTGTGGAATGGCGAGGTCTGAATCCGTACAGTGTAACTCTGGAGCCTGTTCCTTTCCCATCACATATACCTCCTCCCTAAGCTGCACACCTGCTCATCCTCCTTCTAATCCACTTCCTCTCGGTGGAGATCTAACCCATGGTCCATCACACCCACACCAGACAGGTGCGTGCCTTCAAGCCTCATCCCCATCACCTCTGTCTGTCTTTCTGTTCCTCCGTCTTTTTGGTAATAAGCCTGGATTAAATCTGAAGTAAGAGAAAAGGTTGTTTTAACTTTAAAAGCACTCTTAATATCTTAAATAGCCTAATTCTCCTGGGCTGGAGAGAGCAGTTAAAAGTACTGGCTGCTCTTCCGGAGGTCCTTAGTTCAATTCCCAGCAACCACAATGGGAGCTCACAACCATCTGTAATGAGGTCTGACGTCCTCTTCTGTAATGCAGGCAAGTAGAGCACTCACATGCAAAGTTAAATAAATACTTTCTTTAATTGCCCAATTCTCCTTTATTTGCTGAAAATCAAAAGACGCCTCCATGCTGGTTGTTGATTTTAAGGAGTAAATCCTTGCTTTTTTGTTCTGGTTACAAAATCAAGCCAGGAGTAATGGCTCATGCCTTTAATCCCAGCGCTTGGGACACAGAGGCTGGGGGATCTCTGTGAGTTAGAGGCCAGCCTGGTCTACTGAATGAATTTTAGGACAGCCAGGGCTACACAGAGAAACCCTGTCTTGAGAAGAAAAGAAAGAAGAAAGCAAGCAAGCAAGCAAGCAACTGTACCTAACAATTAAAGCTAACATCCAGCCGGTGATGAAGCCAGCTATTAGCTATTAATATCACAGTAACCCCTGAGAAGTACACACTTGGGTTTCCATTTCTTTGTGGAACTTGGTTCTCCTTTTTGCTAGCCATGCGCTTGTTGCTCTGCTATATAGGATTTGTCCAATTGGATCAGATAGTGCTGTTTTTGTGGAAGGAAGTCAACGTCAGGGAAGTTCTCGTGTTGAAGGGGTAATTGCATAGATTAAAATACACGGATTTTATAAAATAGCATGAGGCCCCTCCACCAAGGCTCTCCTCTTCCGCAATAATTGTTTACTGTTTATACAGCCCAGGGAGGAACCTTGTGCATCTCTTGTGAATTTCCTGAGCTCAGTAGAGGTCTTTCCTCCCTCCCTTCCATCAGGGACTATTTCAGTGTGGTTCCAACACAAGGGTATATTATGATTCTCCCTAAAAGAAAAACTAACATACAGCCTTGTATATGTATGTATGTGTATTATATATGTATATTTATGTGTGTATGTATACATGTATACATATATTTAAAGATTGATTCATACAATGATGAAGACTGGAAAGTCCCAAATCTACATTTACTACCTCAATTCAGTCTTTGTTTTTGTTTTTGTTTCGGTTAACTTGACACAAACCTAGATATCTCTGGGAACAGGGAATCTCCGTGGAGAAAATTCCTCCATCAGATTGGCCTATAGACATGCGGTGGGGCATTTTCTTGACTTATGACTGATGTGGGAGGGCCCAGCCTCGTATGAGTGGCGCCATCCCTGGGAATGTGGTCCTGGAGCATATACCAAAGCAAGCTGAGCAAGGCAGGAGGAGCAAGTTAGAAAGAAACTTTCTTCTGTAAGACTTTAAGACAAGCCGGGCGGTGGTGGCACACGCCTTTAATCCCAGCACTTGGGAGGCAGAGGCAGGTGGATCTCGGTGAGTTCGAGACCAGCCTGGACAGTTAGTTCCAGGACAGGCTCCAAAACCACAGAGAAACCCTGTCTCGAAAACCAAAAAA
>NC_022023.1:6280623-6302596 GCF_000317375.1 Microtus ochrogaster
ACAGAATTAATAAAATCCTCATGCTTTTGCATCGGCTGTGGTGTGTGAGATGGTCTCTGGGGGCGACTCCTTCTCGGTGTTTGGACGCCAGAGTCCAATACTTCCAGGGTCTCTGCTTGAGTTCTAGCCTTGGATCTCTTGATGACGGACTGTAACCTACAGGCCAAATAAACCCTTTCCTCCTCAGGTCACTTCCAGCCCTGGTGTTTTACATAGCAACAGAAAAGTTACTAGGACGCTTCCCAAACCTTAAACTGCCCACACAGCTGTGAAAAGGAGGGCTTACAGTGCCTATGGTCTCAGTTTCTCCTGTCTCCGGAGATGATGTCACACTTTGGATAAGAGATTAACACTGGCTGAAATTTGGTTTCGTCTACTGAATGTAAAGGATCTTGAAGAGGGCACGGGAGGCATTTCAGTACATGTTCAGATGAGAGTGATTGCAAAAAGAAGGGCCTATGTGATATTACAAAAAAATGTTTGAGGTTTGTCCGAGCTCTGCGCGGTCAGGGTCGGCGGCTGCTAATCCGGTCACGCACGAGGGGTTTGCAGCGGCAGGGTCGGCGGCAAGCGGGGTGTAGCGCTCGCGGGTGTTCGCGATGAGTTTACCCCTCAATCCCAAGCCTTTTCTCAATGGACTGACAGGAAAACCAGTGATGGTGAAACTCAAGTGGGGAATGGAATATAAGGGCTACCTGGTCTCTGTCGATGGCTACATGAACATGCAGCTTGCAAATACAGAAGAATACATAGATGGTGCGTTGTCTGGACATCTGGGTGAAGTTCTAATAAGGTGTAATAATGTTCTTTATATCCGAGGCGTTGAAGAGGAAGAGGAAGATGGGGAAATGAGAGAATAGCATCTTTGAGGTTTTTTTTTTATATATATGTATTTCTATACAATAAAGATTTGGGTTTTTTCAAAAAAAAATGTTTGAGGGCCAAGCATGGTGATGCACCCCTTAAATCCCAGCTCCATGGAGACAGAAACAGGCAGATATCTGTGAGTGAGAGACTAGCCTCATCCGTATGTGAAATTCCAGGATGCCCAGAGTTGCCTAGAGAGACTGTCTCCAAACAATGGTTTGAGGATGAAGATCAGAACAAGTAGATGGAACATCTATTAAATTCCGTGAGCTAAGTTAAACCCTCTTCCTGCTCGTGTCTCCTCGCAGTCTTCTAATAGGGGACGGTGATGATCCATGAGAGCTGTCCAAACACGCCCTTGGATGGCCTCACCTCTCCGCGGTGATGGTTCTACCTCCCGAAATATCTCCATCCGTCACCTCGGAACGTTTATTTATTTATTTACTTATTTAATATTTATTTATTATGTATACAATATTCTGTCTGTGTGTATGACTGCAGTCCAGAAGAGGGGACCAGACCTCATTACAGATGGTTGTGAGCCACCATGTGGTTGCTGGGAATTGAACTCAGGACCTTTGGAAGAGCAAGCAGGACCTTTGGAAGAGCAACCTCTGAGCCATCTCTCCAGCCCCACCTCGGAATGTTTAAATGCCCCTGGTTGTGAAAACTTTTACCATCTTTTCAGTCAGAATGAGTATGTGTATCTTAATTACTGGTCTGTTGCTGTGATGATGCACCATGACCAAGGCAACTTATAAAAGAACATATTTGGGGGCGGGGGCGGGGATATGGCTCAGTGGTTGAGAGCATTGCCTGCTCTTCCAAAGGTACTGAGTTCAATTCCCAGCAACCACATGGTGGCTCACAACCATCTGTAATAAGGTCTGGTGCCCATTTCTGGCCTGCAGACGTACACACAGACAACACTGTATGAAGGAGTAAGTCACAAACAATGCCACAGCAGTTTGGAATTATGATTAATAGGGTGGTATTTATTTAAAGGGGAAAAAACTTACAGATCACCATCAGCCCTCTGCGCAACCAAGAAGGGAGCCTAGTCACCTGCGGAGCAGGAAGTGAAGAGAGAGAGAGAAGGAAGTGGCCACTTTTTTAAAGGGAGAGAGACCACGCCCCAATGGGCTGGTATCTCAGCGGCTATAGGCTGGAGGAGCGGAAGGACCTCCCGCAACAACTGTATACATAATACATAAATAAATATTTTAAAAAAAAGAACATATTTGACTTGGCTATGATCTCAGAGTTACAGTCCAATGGCAGAGCAAAGGAATAGCTGAGCGTTCATATCTTGATCTAAAACCACAAGGCAGAGAGAGAACACTGGGCACAGAATGAGTCTTTTGAAACTCAAAGCCCACCCCCATTGACACATCTTGTTTAATAAGACCACATCTCCTGAACTGGATAGATGGCTCAGCAGTTATGAGCTCTGGCTGCTTTTGCAAAGGACCCAGGTTCAGTTCCCAGCACCCACATGGATGCTCACAACTGTCTGTAACTCCATTTATAGAAAATCAAAACACCCTCGTATAAGCATACACGCTGGCAAAACACCAGTGCACATAAATAAAGCTATCTGTTTTAAATGACGACATCTCCACCAACTGGGGACCACGCATTTAAGTATATGAGCCTATGGGAGCCATTCTCATCCAAACCAACCACAATGCCCTTTCTTGATCTTAAACGCTTATTTGATCTCTTTTGTGTTACTTATTATAGTAACTTAATAGTTTCTCTGTGTTCCTACTTACAGTGTACGAAAGTGTGCTAAGTGTTTAACATGCAACAGTACTTCAGTCATCACTGACACATTACAAATAGATGTTGTTACACTCTTGTTGACGGATGAAGAAATTGAGACACATAGAGATTAAGAGAAGAATCTAAGGTCACACAAACTACCAGTTTCAAAGTTAAGATGCTAAGGTATGTTTGACCACAGAGTCTGAGCTCTTAGCAGTTATACTACTCTGCCTCCTAATAAGGTCGACGTTGTTGCCTCTCTCAGAAACTCTAGGTTATTACCCAAGATTATAGGTGATCCTTGTAGCACACAGCTGCCTGGTGTGCTTGGAGAGACTTCTTACGGAATCCCAGAGATACCAGACTTAAGACCCTCGAATGGGGTGGAAAGATACCTCATTGGTTAAAAGCACTTGCTGCTCTTTTGGAGAACCCAAGTTCAGTTCTCAACATCCACACCAGGCTCACAGCCAGGTGTAAGACCACTGGTAGGGAATATGACACCCTCTTCTGGCCTCCGCCGGCATCTGCGTGCAAATGGAACACACCAACTTGTACCAAACATACACATTATAAATAAAATTTTAAAACTTGAACCATTATAACAGTGTGAAGGACTTCAAACACTCCCTGCAGCTCCTGTGGGTGCAGCCCGGGCAGGATATGAAAGAACTTATTTCTTTGTCTCCAAATACAAGTTCTCTGAGGTATGTATTGAGTCTGCACAGTTGGCATCGTGAAACAGCCTTCTGTTCGTGCCCTTGGGGAATTTGTTTGAGACATTTTTACACAAAGAAAGCAAAGCAGTTTTTTGGGGAGTTCTTCTTAAAATAGAATTAGTTTGGAATGACAAGACTAAGGTGCATATTTTGGATAATTTGTTAATTATAAGAAAAGCACAGAGAAAATAAGCTTCCATAATCCCACTGTTTGGAGATAGTCATAACTGATGTTTCCATATAGTCTTTATATGTACACAGAGACATGGATACATATTTGGAAAATATAATTGATAAGACGGGGTTTATTGGTGTGTGCTTTTTTTGATGCAGGATATTATATAGTCCAGGCTAGTCTATAACTTGCTGTGTAGCAAAGGACAACTTAGAACTTCTGCTCTTCTGGCCTCAACCTCCTGAGTCCATGGAATTATAGGCATGCACCACTATCCCAGGTTTACATGATGCTGGGAACCAAACCCAAAAAGGCTTCAGCATGCTAACGGGCATTCTGTCAACTGAGGTGTATTACCAACCATGTTCTAATTTTGTAAGCAATTATTATGACAATAGACAATGAACATGTTGTTCTCCTACATCATTTTAAAACATGCCTACTATTACATCATGACGATGACCGTTGCTTAGTGGTTTTATATAGATCCTGAGCTTGGCATACATATTCCCATACTAGCCCATGCATGTTTATATTGTCTCTAATTATTTCCTTAGGAGGGAAGCGGGAGAAACCAAATCACTGAATATCCAAAGGTACATTTCAAACTGTTAGCCTTGTACAAGGTGGTATTCCCAGTGCATCTAGGTTACCATTGGATAATTAAAAGATCCGTTAGCCCCTAAGGGCCCAGATGCTGGAAGCGCCGGAAAAAAAAAATGTGGGGTAAGAGCCCATGGAGGAGCAAGACCAACAGCTCCAGGTGACACTGAGAAAAGCCCCAAGCAAGTCCTTCGGTGCCACCTTTTCTGTGTGTCCTATCCACTGGCTTCTATATCCAAGTCTACACCCACACAAAATAGCTGCTTCTGAAGTTTTCTCCTCTCTCTCTTTCTTTCTGAGAGTCTCTTTCTCTTTAGATAGTCCCGGCTGTCTGGGACTCACAGATATCCCCCTGCCTCTGCGAGTGCTGGGATTAGTGGCATGCACCACCACCCAGTCTTCTTTATTTTGTTTGTTTTTTTTTTTTTTTTTTTTTTTTCGAGACAGGGTTTCTCTGTGGTTTTGGAGCCTGTCCTGGAACTAGCTCTGTAGACCAGGCTGGTCTCGAACTCACAGAGATCCGCCTGCCTCTGCCTCCCGAGTGCTGGGATTAAAGGCGTGCGCCACCATCGCCCGGCCACCCAGTCTTCTTTAAAGAGTGAATCTCACGTGTCGCGGGTTGGGCATTGAACACACTACGTGACTGGGGATTATAGTTTCTCTGCCATGCTTGCTTTTAAAATCGTTTGTTTATTTATCTTTCCTTATTTTACATCCTGACTCCCTCCTCTTCTCCCAGCCCCACTTTCACCCCACTGGTGTAGGACTGTTCTATATTCTGTCAATTATGTTTTAAATAAACACTGATTGGCTGATAGCCAGGCAGAAAGTATAGGCGGGGAAAACCAGACAGGAAGTAGAGGTGGAGCAATGAGAACAGGAGGAGGAAGCTCCTTCTCGCAGTCCTGTCCAGACGCCTAAGAAGCAAGATGTGACTTGCCCCGCTGAAAAACGGTACTGAACCTTGTGGCTAACATAGATAAGAATAATGGGTTATTGTAAGTTATAAGAGTTAATAAGAAGCCTGAGCTAACGGGCCAATCAGTTTATAACTTATGGAGACTTCTGTGTGATTTTTTTTTGGGGGGGGAACCTAACGACTGTGGGAACCAGGCAGGACAGAAACCCCAACAAGCAGCCCCCTCATGCTATACCCCACCCCATTGTCTTTTTTTGGTTTGGTTTGGTTTTTAGAGATTAGGGTTCCTTTCCCAGTAGCTATGAAGCCAGTCCTGGAACTTGCTCTATAGACCAGGCTGGCCTCGAACCACAGAGATCTACATGCCACTTCTTCCCAAGTGCAGGGATTAAAGGCCTGTGCGACCACCGCTTGGCTGTCTTATTTCTTAGTTACATCTATTTAGTGTGTACGTGTGCGCATGTGGAGGTCAGAGGACAATTTACGTGAGCTGGTTCTCTCCACCATGTGGGTCTCAGAGACTGCACTCGGGTCATCAGCATGGCAGTCATCCTCTTTGCTCTGTGTACCACCTTGCCAGCTCCCCATATCTAGTTCATGGAGTCCTGAGGACCAAACAGGGGCTTGGTAAATGCATGCAAGGTAAACTCCCTCCCAACTGAGCCACATCCTTAGTACCCCCTGTTTTAACTCAGTGGCTTCACTGTGCCTCAGTCCCGTATCCCAGACCAGTCTATCTGTGATGTAGGTTCCATCTGGATTCCTCTTGATATCCACAGTGCCTCCAAACCCCGTTAGGTGCATTCTGACCACGTGAAATCAGCATTGTGTATCTGCTTCCGATCCGGGTTTGGTTTTGTCTTTTGTTGTTTGTTTGCTTTTTTTTTTTTTTTTTTTTTTTGAGAGAGGGTTTCTCTGCATAGCCCTGACTGTCCTGGAGCTCACTCTGTAGACCAGGCTGGCCTCTGTCTCTCGAGTGCTGAGATTAAAGGTTTGTGCCCCCAACGCCTGGCTCCCCTCCTTGTTGACTTCTTTAGACTATTTAAAAGATAACAAGCTCTTGGTGTTGGCTGAACACAGAAGCACCTTCATAGTTTGAGGCTTCTGCACAGACCCTGCCAGGGCTTTAGAAATCACTACAAGCAAAGGGATCTAAAATAATCTTGTCTAAACGTGCATTTGGGATGCTTGAATTTTGACACCCGTGTAGCAGTCAATGTTATGTTTTACATACTGCCTAGAAGGAAAGAAAACCCCTGCTCACAGCAGCAGGAAAACTGCTCTTAGAAGGAGAATCGTGTGGAAGTTGATGCCCGTGGTCTGTTATTTCAGATCAGATTTCACAAAACAATTTGTCTCAACAAGTTGGGGCAACATCTTGTCCCAAGATGGATTATGGCAAAAACTTGTCTAAGGCCATGGTTGTTGTTTTGCCAATATCTTTATGAGGAGTTTACTATCTGCCACTCACTCTTGCCATACAAGGGAAAATGACAGCACCCACATTTTCAAAAAAAAAGGAAGAAAGGAGGGAAGACAAATCATTGAGTAAAGTTTAAAAACTCGTTAAGAAGCTTCTTAGTCATCTCTCTCTCTCTCTCTCTCTCTCTCTCTTTTTTTTTTTTTTTGGTATTTTTGGTTTTTTGAGACAGGGTTTCTCTGTGGCTTTGGAGTCTGTCCTAGCTCTTGTAGACTAGGCTGGCCTCGAACTCACAAAGATCCACCTGCCTCTGCCTCCCGAGTGCTGGGGTTAAAGGTGTGTGCCACAACCGCCCGGCCCACATTCTTTTTTTTTTAATGTGTGCATATGTGTTTGTGTGTGGGTGTTGGATCCCTGGAACTGGAGTTATAGACATTTGTGAGCTGCCGTGTGGGTGCTGGGAATTGAATCCCGGTCCTCTGGAAGAGCAGTCAGTGCTCTTAACCACTAAGCCATCTCTCCAGCCCCTAACCCATATTCTTTTATTTCCTTTATTATTGATTTTATTGAATTCTACATTTTTTCTCTGCTCCCCTCCCTTTCAATCCTCCTCCAAAATCCCTATGCTCCCAATTTACTCAGGAGATCTTGTCCTTTTCTACTTCCCATGTAGATTAGATCCATGTATGTCTCTTTTAGGTCTTCATTCTTGTCTAGGTTCTCTGTGAATTGTAGACTGGTTTTCTTTGCTTTATGGTCTAAAAGTGGTCTAAAAGCCACTTTTGAGTAAGTCCATATGATATTTGTCTTTCTGGGTTTGGGTTACATCAATCAATCTGTTGTATTCTAGCTCCAGCCATTTGCCTGCAAATTTCAAGATTTATTTTCTGCTGTATAATACTCCATTATGTAAATGTACCACATTTTCCTTATCTATTCTTCAATTGAGGGGCATTTAGCTTGTTTCCAGGTTCTGGCTATGACAAACAATGCTTCTGTGAACATAGTTGAGCACACATCCTTGTGGTACGATTGAGCATCCTATGGGATGCTGGGTCTTGATGTAGGTTGTTTCCTAATTTTCTGAGAAATCTCCATACTGACATCCAAAGGGGCTGTACCAGCTTGCACTCCCACCAGCAATGCAGGAATGTTCCTTTTCCCCACAACCTCTCCAATATAAATTGTCATCAGTGTTTTTTATCTTGGCCATCTTTACAGGTGTTAAGATGGAATCTCAGAGTTGTTTTGATTTGCATTTCTCTGATACCTAAGGATGTTGAGCATTTCCTTAAGTGTATTTCAGCCATTTTAGAGTCCTCTGTTGACAGTTCTCTGTTTAGGTCTGTATTCCATTTTTTTTTTTTTTACTGGATTGTTTGTTCTTTCGATGATCAATTTCTTGAGTTCTTTGTATATTTTGGAGATCAGCCCTCTGTCCGATGTGGGGTTGGTAAAGATCTTTTCCCATTCTGTAGACTGCTGTTTTGTCTTGTTGACCATGTCCTTTGCTTTATAGAAGCTTTTCAGTTTCAGGAGGTCCCATTTATTAATTGTTTCTCTCAGTGTCTGTGCTACTGGAGTTATATTTAGAAAGTGGTCTCCTGTGCCTATGCGTTCAAGTGTACTTCCCACTTTCTCTTCTATGAGGTTCAGTGTTTATGTTGAGGTCTTTGATCCATTTGGACTTGAGTTTTGTGCATGGTGATAGATGTGGATCTATTTTCATTCTTCTACATGTTGATATCCAGGTATGCCAGCACCATTGTTGAATATGCTTTCTTTTTTCCGTTTGATATTTTTTCCTTTTTTGTCAAAAATCAGGTGTTCATAGGTGTGTGAATTAATATCTGGGTCTTCGATTTGGTTCCATTGATCTTCTTAACTGTTTTTATGCCAACACCAGGCTGTTTTCAGTACGGCAGCTCTGTAGTAGAGTTTTAAGTCAGGGGTTGTGATGCCTCCAGAAGGTTTTTTTTTTTTTTTTTTTTTATTGTACAGGACTATTTTGGCTATCCTGGGTTTTTTGCTTTTCCATATGAAGTTAAGTATTGTTCTTTCAAGGTCAGTGAAGAATTTTGCTGGGATTTTAATGGGCATTGCATTGAATCTATAGATTGCTTGTGGTAAGACTGCCATTTTTACTATGTTAATTTTACCTACCCAAGAGCCTGGGAGGCTTTTCCACTTTCTGGTGTCTTCTTCAGTTTCTTTCTTCAAAGATTTCAAGTTCTTGTCATACAAGTCTTCCACTTGTTTGGTTGGAGTTACACCAAGATATTTTATGTTATTTGTGGCTATTGTGAAAGGTGATGTTCTCTGATTTCTTTCTCAGCCCATTTATCATCTGTGTACAGGAGGACTACTGATTTTTTTTTTAGTTAATCTTGTATTCTGCTACATTGCTGAAAGTGTTTATGAGTTGTAGAAGTTCCTTGGTAGAATTTTTGGGGTTGACTATGTAAACTATCATATCATCAACAAATAGTGAGAGTTTGACTTCCTCTTTTACAATTTGTATCCCCTTGATCTCTTTTTGGTGTCTTTTTTTGCTCTAGCTAGGATCTCAAGAACTATACTGAATAGATATGGAGAGAGTGGACAACCTTGTCTTGTTCCTGATTTCAGTGGAATTGCTGTGAGCTTATCTCCATTTGATGTTGGCTGTTGGCTTGCTGTATATTGCCTTTTTTTTTTTTTTTTTTTTTTTTTTGATTTTTCGAGACAGGGTTTCTCCGTAGCTTTTTGGTTCCTGTCCTGGAACTAGCTCTTGTAGACCAGGCTGGCCTCGAACTCACAGAGATCCATCCACCTGCCTCTGCCTCCCAAGTGCTGGGATTAAAGGCGTGCGCCACCACCACCTGGCTGTATATTGCCTTTATTATGCTTAGGTATGTTCCTTGTATCCCTGCTGTCTACAAGACCATTATCATGAAGGGATGTTGTATTTTGTCAAAAGCTTTTTTGGCATCTAATGAGATGATCATGTGGTTTTTATTTTTCAGTTTGTTTATATTGTGGCTTATAATGACAAATTTTTGTATATTGAACCATCCCTGCATGTCTGGGATGAAGCTGATCAATCATGGTGGATGATGGTTCTGATGTGTTCTTGAATTTGATTTGCCAGTATTTTATTTAGTATTTTTGCATCAATGTTCATGAGTGAGATTGGTCTGTAATTCTGTTTTTTAGTAATGTCTTTATATGGTTTGGGTATCAGGGTAATTATAGCATCATAAAATGTGTTTGACAATGTTTCTTCTGTTTCTGTTGTATGGAAGAATTTGAGGATTATTGATATTAGTTCTTCTTTGAAAATATTGTAGAATTCTGAGCTGAAACCATCTGTTCCTGGACTCTTTTTGGTTGGGAGACTTTTGAAGACTGTTTCTATTTCTTTAGCAGTTATAGGTCTATTTAATTGGCTTATCTGGTTTTGACTTAATTTTTGTAAGTGATATTGTATATCCAGAAAGTTATCCATTTCCTTTAAGTCTTCCAATTTTGTGGAGTACAGGTTTTCGAAATATGACCTAATGATTTTCTGGATTTCCTTCGAGTCTGTTGTTACGTTCCCCTTTTCATTTCTTATTTTGTTAATTTGTATATTCTCTCTCTGCATTTTGGTTAGTTTGAATAAAGGCTTGTCTGTTTTGTTGATTTTCTCAAAGAACCAACTCTTTGTCTCATTGATTCTTTGTTTCTATTTTGTTGATTTCAGCTCTCAATTTGATTATTTCTTGCAGTCTAGTTCTCCTGGGTGAGTTTGCTTCTTTTTGTTTTAAAGTTTTCAAATATAACCCATATTCTTAAACTGTAGCAAAATCCATGCCTGAGATTGGAAGACTGCACTCGGTTCCTTAGGCTTATACACAGACACCTCCACCTCCTCTGCAGTCTCGCCCTACCTGTTTGTTTAGAAGGGGTTTAATTTAGCTGGGACTGTCTTTGAACTTTCCATGTCTTTCAAAGCTGGCTTTGAACTCCTGATCTTCCTGTCTCCTCTCAAGTGCTGGGATTACGGGTTTGTGTCACCATAGCTGACTTGTGATTTGATTTCATTTTTGTTTTGTTTTTATTTTTCCTGAGTGTGCATGGCTTAGTGTGTCCTCCTTATTCCTCATGTTCATCACTGCTGTCCCTGTGAGTGGACTTCTAGAGGTTACCAAAGGACAGCAGTCGTGAACTACGTGTGTCTGCTTAGACGAGCATGATTATTCTTGAGCTTACTGCACTGGAAGGGGGCAGTCGGTGGTGACTCTGCCCGCACGGACTCTCTGGTGCTTACTGATGGCCCCTTGGATTGTTCAACTTTTTCAGTTTGTCACCAATCAGTTCCTTTGCTCTTAGCTTGCCAACAACCTGGTAGAGATAGTTCTGATGATCAAAATGCTACTTCAGGCCAGCGTTCTTGGGGACCTTGAGGTTGGTGATCTAGTTGTCTGTGTGGTTCTGGTACTCCATGCCCACCTTCTTTTCAGATCCTGGTGGATCTGAGCTGTGACTTCTTTTTTTTTTTTTTAAACATTTATTTATTTATTATGTATACAATATTCTGTCTGTGTGTATGTCTGCAGGCCAGAAGAGGGCACCAGACCTCATTACAGATGGTTGTAAGCCACCATGTGGTTGCCGGAATTGAACTCAGGACCTTTGGAAGAGCAGGCAATGCTCTTAACCTCTGAGCCATCTCTCCAGCCCCTGAGTTGTGACTTCTAATACCACTTCTAGTTGCCTCTATAGACTTTGCAGTACTTATCCACTGTTGGCAGGGCTGCTGGCGTCATCTGCACACGTTTGCCTTTGCCTTCTGCAGAGTCCCCTGTGCTATCTTTGGGGCCCTGGAAGAAGAATGGAAGAGCAGATGTGGGAGTTGAAAGCTGGGAGGCATTTTCAGGATGTCTTTTTTCTGTTTTTCTTTTTCTGGTTGTTCTGAGACCTGGGAAAGCAAAGATTCAGGTGTTCCTCAGTGTCGCTTATAACGAGGGCTTTCTTTCTGGATTATGGCTAGCCTTCTTGCTCTCTTTATGACGAAGAAAGAGGGCCCTTTCTACTTTTTATAATCCTGTCAGGAACAGTTTTGAACATGAGTATGTAGATCAGCAGGGTCTGGTTTAACCCTTAAATTATGGATTTATTAAGGCTAAAGAGATGGCTCGGTAGTTAAGAACATGAAGTGCTGCTGTGGGACAATGGTCTGTACCCCGTCGCTTGTGTTTTAAATAAATGCTGATTGGCCAGCAGCCAGGCAGGAAGTAGAGGCAGGGTGACGAGAATTCTGGGAAGAGGAAAGCTCAGAGTGCAGTCGTCACCCAGACACAGAGGTAGCTAAGATGTGACTGCCTCGCTGAAAAAGATACCAAGTCACGTGTGTTTATTTGGGACTAAACTGATGTGGGAGCTAGTGGGACAGAAACCTCTGTCAACAAACTGCTCTTACAGAGGACCCACGTTTGGTTACCAGCACCCATATCAAGTGGCTCAGAACTGCTTGTAATTCCAGCTATAGGAGATTGCAGGGCTCAATTTTGTGCTCTATGCTCTACCGTACAGTTCGCGATCTTCAGGCAAGGGGCTGGAGGTTGAAACACACAAAGACTCACACAGACAGACAGAGACACGGACCTCTAGTCACTGGTAAGAAGCCCTTTATTCAATAGCAACACAGTCAGGTGGGTCAACAGGTGAAAACCTTATCCTCTGATCCTCAAGGCAAGGCAGCACGTGCTCATGAAGCAGAGCTGGTAAACAACTTTGACACAGCTTTCAGTAACTCAAATCAGAAGGAAAGTAAAGATCTCTAGCAGGGAAGAGCAGCTGGAGGCCAGGACTTCAAATGGTCCCAACAGGAGATCACACCAGGAGATCACACCACCAGGAGATCACACCAGGAGATCACACCACCAGGAGATCACACCAGGAGATCACACCAGGAGATCACACCAGGTACCCTCTTCTGGGCTCCACAGGCACCTCCTGTGCTCACATATACATGCTTAGACACACACACACTAATAAATCTTTTTAAAACACTAACTTATGTCTAGTTTTTTTTGTGCAAGAACATGCATTTTGTTAGGATAAGTGTTGGTGCATAGACGCAAACTGCGGATCTAAACTCTGAGGTCTTTTGAGCAGGCCAAGATTAAACAGCTCCCACCTCTCCTTAGAAAACCTATTTGGAATACAGCATCCGTAGAATACAGCATCTGTGGAATATAATATCAGTGAAATACAGCATCCGTGGAATACAACATCCATGGAATATGGCATCCATGGAATATTATAGCAGTGGAATACAGCATCTGTGGAATACAGCATCCGTGGAATACAGCATCCGTAGAATACAGCATTAGAATACCCAGTTCAGCCACACAGTCCCATGAGTACGTGTAACATCTAATTATCAAATAAATGAACCAGACTCAGATAGTGCTAGAGTTAGATGAAAGGGGGAAGGGCAGGCTTGTAACTACTAAGTGAAGATATGCTGATGTCATTAATTTGTCAGTTTAAGAAGTTAGTGGGAAATAAATTGCAATGAAACCTAAGTGCAACCCAATGATTTATCATTACCTCTGAAACATAGTTAGAAGCATTGCTGGCTTCATCATTACAAACTGCTTATTAACTGATTATACCCTAGAATTTATGCCCTTGAATTCACTGCCACTTTATGGTATGGTAGAAAGATATTTGATCTCTGTCCAGGTTCCTGGCACAGAGATCCCCAAACCCTTGGAATTTCCTGAGTAATAAGGGTGATAAGCATTTTTTTTAATCTAATGAAGCATCTTTTGCCTCCAAGATAGCTTCAGAATGGAGATTGGCACCTGAAAGTCTAAGCCTTGCTTGGAAATGTGGAATTTCAGTCCAGACCTAGTTTCAGAGATGGGAGAGGGCCTGGAGATGGAGTTTATTCACTACTGATCAGTGATTTAATTATTCACTCTAATGTTACAAAACCTCCAGAGATATCACTCAGTGATGCTGATGGGCAGCTCTCCAGCCAGGGACACATCAAGGTGCTGAGAGAGAGGTATCTGTACCCCTTTCTTTATGGAGACAGGGGCTTCTGCTTCTGAGGTCCCTCTAGACCTCACCTTATAGATCTCCTCAACAAGATAGTCCCCGTATTCTTTACAGTAAACTGATAAACATAAATACTTTGCCTTCAAGGGATCTGTGAGCCATTCCCATAAGTTATCACACACGATGGTCAGTCGGAAGTACTGCTGGCCCAGGACTCGACAGAACTGATCGAATCTACATTGTGAAGACAACAGACTTAAGGTGAGTCCATGCTCAAGTCTGTCTTATTTCCTCCTTGGGCTTCTTGCCTAACCTTAACTGATACTAAAAACATCAATTTATGGGGATTATAAACCCCAGCTGTGATTTGTATTGGCTAGTCTTGAAGTTCTGACCTTCCTCAAAGCCAAGGATCTCATCTGTCTGAGCTAAGGTCCCTAAGAGAGAGAGGAAGTCCCGGGGCTACGTGCTGGGCAGCTGTGTCACCGGTGATGATTCCTGCAAAGAAAAGCCCTCGTTTCTCACACTTGAGTTCTGCTGCACCAATCTGTTCCCTCCTCAAACACCATCCTGACCGCCAACTGGGTGGGCCTCGTGTCACCCAACCATGGCGGCAGCAATGGTGAAGACAATGGGATTGTGTGTGTCAAGGCTGGACCAAATGGAGTGAGTCGCTTTGTGGTGTCTTCACAAAGTCTGCAGTAGGCTGAGGGAAGGGATAGAAGTTTCCAGAAGGGCACAGCACACATGAAGGCTCAGAGGGGCATCAACCACACTCATTTGCAAGGACGGTGGGTAGTTTCGAAATCCCTTAAAGAGGAGCAGGAGAGATGGCTTAGCACGTAAGAGCATTTGATGCTTCTGCAGAGGACTTGAGTTCAGTTCTCAGCACCCACATCAGGTGGTTCACAACTATATATATATATGGTGGTTTGAAAGAACGTGGTGCTGGGTGGTGGTGGCACACGCCTTTAATCCCAGCGCTTGGGAGGTAGAGGCAGGTGGATCTTAGTGAGTTCGAGGCCACCCTGGTCTGACAGCCAGGACTGTTACATAGAGAAACCCTGTCTTGAAAACAAAAACAAAACAAAAACGAAATAAATAAATAAAAAGAAAATGGCCGGGGGGCTGGAGAGGTTAAGAGCATTGTCTGTTCTTCCAAAGGTCCTGAGTTCAATTCCCAGCAACCACATGATGGCTCACAACCATCTGTAATGGGGTCTGGTGCCCTCTTCTGGCCTGCAGGCATACACACAGACAGAATATTGTATACATAATAAATAAATAAATAAATAAAATGGCCCTCAAAGGAATGGCACTATTAGGAGGTGTGGCCTTGTTGTAGTGGGTGTGGTCTTGTTGGAGAAAGTGTGTCACTGTGGAGGTGGGCTTTGAGGTCTTATATATGCTCAAGCCATGCAGAGCGAAATGGTTCACTGGTTCACTTCTTGTTGCCTGTGGATCAGGAATGTAGGACTGTCAGCCCCTTCTCCCGCACCCTGTCTGCCTGTACGCCACCGTGTCACACCATGATGCTAATGGACTGAGCCTCTGAAAATCTAAGCCGATTTAATATTTTCCCTCTATAAGAGTTGCTGTGATCAGGGTGTCTCTTCATAGCAATAGAAACCCTAACGAAAACACTGTAATTCCAGCTCTAGGAAATGTGTTTTCTGGATTCTGTGGGCACCTGGGCTTAGATGCACAAGTCCCTACCTAGACACATAGACATAATTTCTAGAATTGCCTGAAAGAGGTCAGGAAAACATTGTAAGAACAGCAAATTCAGAGCAGCAATTCAAAAACACACAAAAATTAATAAAACTTTAATAAAAATTGCAAAAGTCTCTTAGCGTAAGACACTGTAAGATCCTGAATATTTATACTGGTCATAGATCCCGGAAGTTATAGTGTAATTCCCTGGGCTCATATTTTTTCTTATATATTTTATTTAAATTCTTCCCCATTTTAAAAATATGCTTATTTGGGATGGAAGGGCTTGCCACGGTATATATGTGGTGTCCAAGGACAACCTCCAAGACTTGGTTCTGTCCTCCTACAGTGTAAGGCCCAGGGATTGAACCCAGGTCCTTCAGCTTAGCTGCAAATGTCCTTACCCACTGAGCCATCTCACTGCCCTCCTGACTGCTGTTTAGCGCAGTCAGCCATCGGTGTGCTCCGAGTCGGGAGATGGTCACGCAGTTTCAGAGTGCACATCACTCAGGGCTTTACTCCTCTAGAGAACCAGGGCGCAGGGAGTTCTTTGGTTGCCGTTTCACGCATTAGCAGCTCAATAGGCCTGAGCGCAGTTTCCGGATTCTTCCGCCAGTGCCGTTTTCGGAACGTCCTGTAAGTCTCCCATAACTTTTGCCTTCCAGGCACTTTCTGTTGGTTTTTTTTTTTTCTCCTGTTCTGCCATCTCCTTTTTCTCCCTCTTTCATACTTTCCTTTTTTCATCTTTAAAAATAAAGTTATATTTGCTTATAGAAAATTGGGTGTTTGAAAACATCCAACAACTTAATTCAGTATTTAGCTAATGGTTCTCACATGGGCTGGAAGCCGTGTTCTTACCAGTGGGATATTAAAGCAGACAGAGAGAGATAGCTCTAAGGCACTTGGCAAGAGCCTTGTAAAGAAAATTTACAGGATTTTAGAGGTGTGTGGGAAGGTGTCGCGTGAATTAGACTTTTGAAGAAAGGAAGGATTTAATTTAGAAGAGCCAAGAAAGTATCAGGAGAAGAATTGTGTGCAAAATGAAGAGACGCATAGGCCCAGAGACAGGGAAAATGCAAGACAGGGAGACATTGGGCAGAGTGCTTTGGAAAGAAAAAAACTGGAAAACGCACTGACTGCTACTTATGCCTCAGGCCAGGAACTCTCATTTGTCAAACTAAGAGTAGCTAAGACACAAAGAGCGTGGAATTGCCAGTCAGATGCCATGAGATTGGTAGCCAGTCTCCCTGAAATAAAAATGAGTAAAAAACAAACACCTCAGTTTGGGAAAGTCTGATAGTTAAGACGGGAGAACTCAAGAAGCCTTACAAGGAGACATGTTAGCACACTTCTGCCTCAAGGGGGCGCCCAAGCTCTCCATCCTTCATTCTAAAGCGATGGCTAAAAAGAATCCAGAACAAGAGGAAAGAGGAAGGGGGTGTAGAAGAGGTACAGAGGTTAATGGAAGCAAGCTGAGAGATTTTCCTCATTAATAATCTCTGAGGATCCTGTGGGTGACTCGCGTAAAGGCTTTCATATTTTATCTCTGCCCTGTCGTTGATCGATGGCTAGGACATTAAGTCACTAGGGAGGAAGTATCCTTGGAGGCCTTTGTTCTGCCAGCTACTGTACCAGAAGCTTCCTATGTTTGGGACCTGGCCTGAGCTGGCAGGAAGGAATGAGCCACTGCTCCCAGCAGCGTCTGTTCACTGTTGGGGGAGAAACGATGAGAATCAGAGTCCTGGCCGGAATGTTTCCACTTGCTAATGTATGAAGCTGGCAGAGAGAAGCAGAATTTTGGAAGCAGGGAATTGATGGGCACGATTCTTGATGAGGGGACCGCATCCAAGCTTTGATTAGTGACTCATCAAAGCAGAGAAGCAAACGTATTTCCAGTGCTGGGAATGGTACCCTGGAGAAGCCAGGAGTGGTGGTGCATAAATTTAATCCCAGCACTAGAGACAGAACCACACGGATCTCTGAGAAATGGAGGCTAGCCTGGTCTACACGGCAAGTTCCAGGCCAGCCAGGACGACATGCCTTCGAAAAAAAAAATTAGGGTGGAAGACGGGCAGAAAGAAAAAGTACTGTTGGAAAACTGCCTCACGTTTGTGAGGCTCCGCCCCCCAAATTCAGAGCCGAGTCTGACCTCTTCAGTGCCTAGAATAAGCTGCCCACGATGTCTGGCAATCTAAGGAATGGTAGGCCAGATCTGAGCTGTTTTTTAAGCACCTCATCTACAAACTGTGTCGTCGGGTAGAGAAACCTTTGTTCAGTTTCTGAGAGAGGAAACAGAAACACTAGGAGCAATTGACTGCGCTGCTGCATGCCTGTGAACCCCGCAGTTTGGAAGCTGAGGCAGGAGGATCTCAAGTATGAGGCCATCCAGGGCTACAGAGCCTATAAGACTGTGTCTCAGAACAAACAGGGAATGCCTCTAACAGAGGATGGTATAAATCTAGGATCCTGAAAGGTGGTTGACCTGAAGGAATGGAGGGGACCGGTGCGTGACACAAAGAGGTGCCGCTAGTACCCATGCTCAGTTTTACCAGCCCAGAGAGGTACTTACTGCGCAGGTATTAGACACTCTGTCACATGCTGGTGTCCGAACGCCAAGATTTTACCCTTACCATTTGTTTGTTTGTTTTTTAGTTTTTTGAGGTAGGGTTTCTCTATGTAGATCTGGCTGCCCTGGAACTCATTCTGTAGACCACTCTCTCCTCGAACTCAGAGATTCAGAGATTTGCCTGCCTCTGCCCTCCCCCGCAAGTGCTGGAATTCAAGGGTGTGTCACCTCTGCCAATTTACCTTATTTTTTTATCTTTTTTTCTGCACACCGAGAGCATTTTTTTTTTTTCGAGACAGGGTTTCTCTGTGGCTTTGGAGCCTGTCCTGGAACTAGCTCTGTAGACCAGGCTGGTCTCAAACTCACAGAGATCTGCCTGCCTCTGCCTCCCGAGTGCTGGGATTAAAGGCGTGCGCCACCATCGCCCGGCCACCGAGAGCATTTTAAACATTCTTTTTATGACCCAGTTACTCCTCTGAATTGTTTTCCAAGTATAAATTCCTAAAAGCAGAATTGGTACTCAAAGAGTGCACATATTTTAAGGGTTTTGATATCTATCAACAAATTGCCTAGTAAAATTAAGTCTTGTATAAATGGCTATGACATCTAAGTCTTGAGAGTCTTCACTTATTTGATAATTATTTCAATATTTTTAATGTTAATTGGTCATTTACATTTCTTCCATGAGTAGACTGTTCATATTTATTGCCTATTTTAAAAATCTAGGCTCTTTGCCCATCACTTTATCTCTCCAACCCCCCTCAACTTTTCTTATAACATAAATTAACCCATTTCTATTAAACTACCACCTGCCACATTGCCCACAAGCAATTAAATTTGTATCAATATACAAAAATATCATAAGAAATAGTAGAAACATATATAGAGAATGTTCTAACAAAAAATAACCTTAAATTTGTATCAATATACAAAAATCCATACCAATTTTAATTGAGATTAATAGTTGCTTTTTAGTTTAAAGTAGACTCAGTAATTTACCCTTTTATCTGTCTTTTCCTATCTCCCTTTTTCTTTTCAGAAAGAGATTCTTAAATCTAGTCTCCTTTGCTTAGTTTCTTCCCTTATCATGACTAGTAACAATCTGCAACCAACCCCCCACCAAATGACAATAAACATATATATATATATAATCTAAGGAATATATATATATATTATATATATAAACATATATATATATAATCCTTAGAACAACCAAAACCACCCACCCCACCTTTTGGGAATGTGGGTGTTATGTTCTCCAGACTGCTTCCTGTTGTCTGGGGGCATGATGGTCTCTAAACTGCTTCTTTCATCTCTAGGGGACCTTGAGAGATTTGAGGTAATGATCAAGTCCTGGGAGAACTAGCTGAATTCTTTGTTGTCCAGTCTCTGTGTAATGGGAAAGTGTAGGGCTTATCTGAAGTCCTGACTGGAGTTGTGCGTGGGACTGGACCGTCCCAACTAGCAGCTTTGAAATTGTCCTGGATGCAGAATTCTGAGGAAACTGAGAAACTGGATCACCTGGGCTACTTATCTTCATTAGTGTCTGGTCCCCTAGTTCTGAAGACAGACAACTTTTAAAGGTAACATACATATCTGCATCCACACAAGCACAGAATGATATGCTCAAGTCAGCTAAAGATGACTTTTTGTTCTGTTCGAGCAGGTGAAAGGCATCTGTCCACTTTATACGCCCGTTTGGACTGTGTAACCAAACTGTTAGGAGGACTCTGTAGCCAACAGGATTTATCATGTCTCATCCAGTCTCAGAGCTCTTCCCATGCAAAGGGATCAGCATGCATGTCACTTGTCCCTTAGTCTTTCCTGGCTTCCACCCTCACATCTGTAGGCAAGGTTCTCAGGAGGTCTCCCCCGGTCAAATCTGGTCTTCGTTAATTTTGAAGGAATCCCTAGATTTTCCATTTCCTGTGCGAGCAAAAGCACGACCCCCCCCCCACGTGACACATTTCCCAACTTCCATTCTGAAGTCAAGACATTCCTAAAGGACATAGGCTGGTTTAGCTCAGCAGTCCCTTCGGTAATTCAGTGTCTCTCAGCTTCTGCCACTCCTCATCAGCATTTAAAACAAAGTCAGCAAAGCAACCAACACACAGGATCCAGGTGCCCTGTGTAGTTCCCATCCTTACGGAGCTTATTTTTTTATTCTCTCTTTGAAGACTTCTCTTGATTACTTTTAGACTGTTTATTTTTTTCTATGACTGTCTATACCCACGTTCTTTTCTTTCTTCAGCATCTAAGCACATTTTAAAGCATACTACACCTGTTTAGAGGTTGTCTTGATCTGGACCTGACTTTCTCAGTGCCTATAGCCACACACTTACTAGTAGCACTCTCTGGCATGTGAACCAAACTTTAAACTGCTAAGTGGCAGCTAGGCCCTCTGCTGCAGGGCTCTGGTTTAGCCCATAGCCTCGGGGCTGACTCTGTCCACTTTGGGTCAGTGAGAGCTGAGCTTCATCCCCGTGGGCCCCAGGCAGGAGCCAGTCTATTCACCCAGCTCTGGGAAATTTCTGGGTCCACATTGCAACAGGCATTTTTACCTGGTTTCCTGCTGCCAAGCAGAGCGCCGCCCGCTGTTCATGAACCACATTCAAGTGCTGGATAGCAGGGGCTTGTCAAAGAGTCATGCCTCTGTAAGCCACAAGCAGAAAAACCTACCTTTCTCCCCACAGCTTTCTCAAGCCCTATGTGGATTTACATGCAGAGTCTTGGGAACCAAATGTAGCATTTATCTAATTATTCTTTATCAATAAAACCTCAGGAGTCAAATATCAGGGTAAAAACCTGATTGATCAGAGATGAAGTGTCAAAGTAACCAGTGACTCCCCTCTCTCTCCTTCCTCCGTCCAAAAGGGCCAAACCTCTTTCTAAGCCTCTCCCTGATACTTCCTGTGTCTCTCTACATGTCCTGAGTCCTCCAGAACCTCTATGGCTAATTTTGGTCCACTAGCTGCTAGCTAACTCCACCCTCTGATTGAAGGTTAACTTTGTCATTCTTGGGAGTGTCAGAGTGCAATCAAAATATCCCACAGCAACTTTGGTTTGTCTTAAACACCTGTTTGAGACAGGGTCTCACTATGTAGCCTGTGGTGGCCTGGAAACTCAGAGATCCACCTGTCTCTGCCTGGGAAGCGCTGGGATGAAAAGTGTGTGCCCCCACACCCAGCTTGAGAGGAAGGTTTGAAGAATACTAGCTTTTTAGCTTCATGTGGTAACTGCCACTTTGAAGTTCCATTAATAATCCCTTAACCAGCTTCTCATATTGTTTCCACTTCTCTCACCCATCCTAGCTTATGAGAAAACAAAACAACAACAACAACAAAAGCCTTTTTTGGACATCCCACCACCCCCACTGCTTGCTCTGGCTGGCTTTATTTGAAAGCCTCAATGCCTGTCCCCATAGATACCGCTGTCTCCTCCACTACCACCGTGTTGCTGGGGAGCTAGCGCGGGGGCCTTGGATATGCCAGGCAAGGGCTCCAGCGCAGAGCTGCTCTGCAGCCTCCATCACTAGCATCACATCGAGCCAGGCACAGAAAGACAAGTGCTTCACACGAGCCCATCTGCGGAAGCTAAAAAGCAACTGATTATTTAGAATAGATGATAGAATAGAAGCAAATTAGAAGGCAGGAAGGGAGGAGGAGTATACATTTAAAATAATTAGAGTCTGAAAGTTCCCAACTCAAGGAAGTGATTTTTGAGGAGATACACTAATTATCCCATTTCGATTCTTTTTGTATAGTATAGAGTTGTACTGAATTACAATACGATACTCTTGAGTTGTACTGAATTACAATATGATACTCTATAAATAAGCACAAATTTCAGCTTAAATATTATCAAAGCCTTCTCTCTGCCTGGGGAGTGTCTTTCTTCTTTCTTCAGTCTGTGTCCTGAATGCTCATATCCTAGACACACTCAGTGTCCTGAATCCATATATCCTAGACACACTCAATGTCCTGAATCCGTACATCCTAGACACACTCAGTGTCCTGAATCTGTACATCGTAGACACACTCAGGGTCCTGAATCCATATATCCTGTACACACTCAGTGTCCTGAATCCGTACTTCCTAGACACACTCAGTGTCCTGAACGCTCATATCCTAGACACACTCAGTGTCCTGAATCCGTACATCCTAGACACACTCAGTGTCCTGAATCCATA
>NC_022023.1:6303041-6308065 GCF_000317375.1 Microtus ochrogaster
ACACACTCAGTGTCCTGAATCCGTACATCCTAGACACACTCAGTGTCCTGAATCTGTACATCCTAGACACACTCAGTGTCCTGAATTTGTATATTCTAGACACACTCAGTGTGTTGGAGACTGCTCCTCACTCTTTATTTCCAAGACCCAGCGACCGCTAAGTGCTGGTATCCTGCTTTCCTTAAGCTTCCAAATCTTTCTCAAGCCTCTGGCCTCAGCACCCACAAAAGCTCCAACCCTCAAACTCTGCTGGCGTTAAGCTCTCTGCTTATCCTGCCCTCTTCCCTCTGCCTTGGCTAACATGCATCAAGGATGGTGACCCTGGACACTTCCCTTGCTCCTCATGCCACTAGCCTCCAGGCTGCTGACCCTTTCAGAGTCACCTGAACACACTCCGGTGACCCAGATGAACCCAACGGCTATTCTTTGGCTCAGAATAGAAAGAATCAATATGCTTAGCCTTCCGGTATATTGGGAAATGTTTCAGGGCTTTCCAGTGTTTTCAGGGTATTATTATAGAGAATGTCCTCATGCTGACGGTTACTGAGGTTTTGGTTAATTGATGGGAGAAGCGGTTGGGAAAGTACAAAATATACCAGATTCTCCGTATGTCAAATCTGTCTTATGAAGACACATGGGAAGCAGATAGGTTCTACCCAGGTAATACAGGGTACTCCCCCCAGCCTAACTAAGATCTTTAAATTAATCATATCGGAACCACCCAACCTTAGTTTTTTTTTTTTTTTTAAATATCAAATATGACAGCATTTGCAGCTTCTGGGAAATCTTTGCGTGGTCATTATTCAGCCATAGCCGCTGTCTCGGATGGTGGGGGTGGCATTCCCACTGATTCATTGGAGAAAGGGAGTAGAGAAAACCTTCAAGGAGGATCAGCCCTAAAGTCGGTTGCTTTTTTCTGGAAGATAAAAGCTTAGCTGGTGTTGGTATGTCAGACTGGGAGATAAACCGGTCACGTTGGGGTTTGAGTGTTCTGTATACGGGCTGTGGATTTCCAGTGTTTCGGGTTGCTTAGATTGAGACTGTCCAGGATGGTGCAATAGGAAACGATACCTGGTGGGCGGGGTGGCATCACCTTTCACCCCAGCACTGGGGGGGGGGGCAGAAGCAAGATCGATCTCTGCGAGTCAAAGATCATATAGTGGTCTATACAGTGATTTCCAGGCTACATAGGGAGACTCTGTCTCAAAGAAAAGAAAAGAAATGGTACCCAGAGCTCAGTTCCAAGGCAAGAGCGAAAGGCCAATGGACCAGAGCAGCCCGGTCGAAGGCTTGACAGATGCTGCTCCAGAGAGCTCCCTGGTATCCCTGACAACCATGAGCAAGGTGAAGGATGTCTGAGAAATCAGGGCTTTGGTGGCATAGGGAATTTTGAGCTTTCACAGTCTACCTGCTAATTTCATGTACTTACGCATTGTAGTCTGCCAATCAAGCTCGTTAACATTTTGAAAACATTTATGTATTTGTGGATGTGTCTTTGTGTGTGACTGTGTGCCCATGTGTAGGGGGGCACGCGTGTGTGAAGGCACATAAGGCCCTGCCTGAGTGCAGGAGCCGGAAGAGGGCACCGGATTTGGTCTTCTGTCACTCTCTGCCTATTTCTTGGAGACAAGGTCTCTCCTTGATCCAGGGACTCACATGTTATGGGTGCTGCTGGAAGCCAGTGAGCCTCTGTATGTCATATATACAGCCAAAACAACAGTGCATATGAAATAAAAAAATAAATAAATTATATTTTAAAAAAAGAGTCAGAGATAGCCCCTGTTTCTGTTGTTAGGGTTTCCATAAGAAGACCAAGCTACACAGCTGTAACATATACGCAGAGGGCCTAGGTCAGCCTCATGCAGGCTCCCTAGTGGTTGGTTCAGTCTCTGTGAGCCCCTGTGAGTCCAGGTTAATTGATTGTGTGGGCCTCCCTACAATCTCTTTAATAGTGTTTAATATGTATTTTTAAAGGGTATTGGGGATTGAACCTGTGGCCTTACATACATAAGTCAAGTGCTTTAGCCCCAAGGTATATCCCCAGCGCTCTTTTTTGTTTTTTATTTTGAGACAAGGGTTTTACTGGGCTTGAACTCACTCTGTAGCCCAGACAGACCTTGAACTTGTGAACCTGAAATCCCAGCCTGCTAAACCACTGAGATTAAAGGACTGCAGTACCAGCCTGACCTAATATTTCTCTGTTTTAAGTGGCATAGCAAGAAGTAAGCTAGACCAGCCTTCATGTGCTATTATCAAGGATGGAGAGGGGACAATATGAGCAGGCAGAGTCACAGCTGTTATTCTCCCCAATCCACTGATCTTGCACTGGGCTTTCACAGCCCTCCTCCGTAAAAACGCTTATCAAGTCAATTTTCTAAATTCCTTAAATTTTGTCAAAGGACTTGGGCAGGGAGTGTCCCTTCAGCTGGTTAGAGGACATTGAAGTTGGGTTGCTCATTTGTTTGAGAAAGAATTCCTGCACGTTAATAGCCCCTACTAATTTGCACCTGACGGGGCAGGCCTTACAGAAGACTGAAAATTCTGTAGAGCTTGCATAGATCAGTGGTAAATGTTAGGCGTAGGTGTGGACACTTACTTCAGCCCTCTCTACCCACCAAAGGCAACCACAGGGCAAAATCAATATCTTAGTTGAGAGATCTTAAGAGATGAGCGAGCCGGGCTTTCCCAGATCACTAGAGAAGCCCCAAGCAAAAAGAAGATGGAGAAACATTGTGGGTGACGCCAAGTCTCTCACCTCACTGGGCATTCCCCACGAGAAAGAGGCCATGCTTGCTTGCTGAGGCCTGTGGGTGAAGGGGGGAGCCCAGCTTTTTCCGATTAAGATGGAGAAGGCCCCAATGACTAAGTGACAGGACAGGAGACGTGGTGGAGCTGTGATGGGTGGCAGCGTGGATGTCGTGGCATCCAACCACGGATTTAGGAGAGGAGCTGAAAGGCCCTGAGAGAGAACTGGGGGAGAGTGTATGAGATCTGGAGTGTTAGGATGGCTTACAAACTTTATTGAGTGTTAATTGCCAAAGCAAGGAGAGGCGGGGACCTCACGTTTTCAGGTTTTCTTTCTTTACCAGCCTCCATCGTCACCTCTGTATGGCACTGTGTCTAAGCCCTAAACGCATAGCTCCAGTGAGAACTACATGTGGTGGCGCTTCCTGAAACTTAAAGCTACAGTGATGATAAAGAAAGTAACAGAATAGCATTTTTGAGGCTTCCTCATGTAGACACTGGTTTGAGCAATACTTTACACATGTCCATCTCATTTAATCTCCTTAACAACTTGTGATATTTTATTACTCTCATTTTACAAGGAGAAAAATTTAATCTTAGGGAAATAAGGTTAAATGACTCATTCAAGGACACGTAGTGTTAGAATTTTTCTCTAACTTCACAACAACTGATTCCCCAACTCTTTGGACACCAGCAGTGCCTCCAAGAAGTCACTTACGTCTGACATTAATCGCCAAGAATTAGTACCAGACTCCAGCTTTACAGCTCAGATGCCAGTCGCAATGTCAGATCACGCCATTCTCCTCGAGGGGTATATGGAGTATAGGAGTAAAAGACATGCTGATTTACAGAATGCACTATGAGGATTTGATATGTGTACCCACTGACAGATCCATCCACCACATTTTCATATGGTAAGGACACTTATGATCTACTCTTCCAGGAACGTTCAGACATATAATAAATACTTCTCATTAACCATGGCCACCATGCTATACAATAGAGCTTAGCGACCTGGCCTCCCTGTCTAACCGAAACCAGATTCATCATCTCTATATTCCTCTTCCTTCACCTCTAGACCCTGGCCGCCATCGCTCTACATTCTGCTTCTTCTTCACCCACTTCAGTTTGCACAGAGAGACCTTTCAGGATTTGTCCTTTTATCGCTGGTTTGCTTTTCCTGGCAAGTTATCCCGCAAGTGTCTGTGAACAGTCACAAACGGTGAGATTTATTTCTAGGAGCTTCTGCGTCACATTTCCTCTGCCTATTCGTCTGTTGACAGAGAGTGGGTTCCACAGCTTGGCGACTGTAAATCATATCGCAAAGGTGAAACAAATGCAAACATTTTGTTGGCACACTGATTTCAGGTTCTTTGGTGGTGTATACCCAGTCGCGAGATTTCCTGATCATATAGTTGTCCTATTTTTAACTTGGCTTTTTTTTTTGTTTGTTTGTTTGCTTTTTTGAGACAGGGTTTCTCTGTGGCTTTGGAGCCTGTCCTGGAACTAGCTCTGTAGACCAGGCTGGTCTCGAACTCACAGAGATCCACCTGCCTCTGCCTCCCGAGTGCTGGGATTAAAGGTGTGCGCCACCACCGCCCGGCTCCTCCTATTTTTAATTTTTGAGGCGCTTCCGTACTGCTTCTCATACCGCCTTTGTCAATTCACCCACTGCCCAGCAGGGTATGGGCGCTTCCTTTTCTACAATCCTCACCTATACTATTTTTTTTTTTTGCCTCCTCAATAATTCTGTTCTAACAGGTGTGAGGTAGTATTTCACTCTGATTTTCTTTAATTTTTTTAAGGTTTCTATTTTTATTTTATGGGCATAAGTATTTGCCTCTATATATGTGTATGTGTGCACTGTATGCAGGCCTTGTGCCCACAGAGCCAGACGAGGAAATTGGAGTTATGGACAGGTGCCATGGCAGTGCTGAAAACTGAACCCAGGTTCTCTGCAAGATCGGCCTGTACACTTAACCACCAAGCCATCGCTCTCGTCCATTGTTAAGGTTTTAGCTGGTGATTCGTGATCTTGAGAATTTTTAATGTACCTACTGGCCATTTTTATATCTTCTTTGTCAAAATGTCTGCTCAGGTAATTTGATGATTTAGATACGAATTTTCTTTCAGAAAGACTCACAGTGCAATGCTATGTCATGGTCTCTGCTACAAAGCTCAGAGGTGGCACTTTGGGGCAGTGTGGGATCTGGAGGGGTCTGTTTGCACATATGGGTTAGTCCACTGACGCAATCACTGGTGGCATTATTGAGAGATGG
>NC_022023.1:6308200-6311683 GCF_000317375.1 Microtus ochrogaster
AAAAAAAAAAAAAAAAAAAAAGAGAGAGATGGCAGACACTTTTAGAGATGGGGCCGACTCAGAGGAAACGGGTCACTGAAGGTGTAACTCCTGGTCTTATCCTGTTCAGGCCGCCTTTCCTTTGTTCCTCTCTGTTTGGGGGCCTTGATAATTTGCTACAATGTTTCAAAGAATTTAGAAAGACTCATTATTTACATTTCCGAGTCTGTTTTAAAGGCTACAAGTGAGAAACCAGGTGGAAAGCACAGAGGACAAGGTTCAGAGGGTCCCTAAGCACAGAGAACTCTGTCCATGGAGTGGTGGTAAACGTGCTTGCCAGCTGAGAAGCTCTCCAAACCCCATTGTGCTGCGGTTTTCATGAAGTTTTAATTAAATAGATGTGATCACTAAGTCATTTTGCCATCGGTGGTTGAGGTTATTCTTCATCCTCCCTGTCCCAGAGTTTAGGGACAGGGCTGAAGGTTTTACACTTCAAATCAAAGCTTTCTACCTCCTAGTCCCCAAGCTGAAGTCTGCCTAAGAACTCCTGACCACCAGCCATGTCATTAATACACAAGAGATACTTATGATCCCAGCAGTTCCTATCATTTTAGGAGCTGAGTACCAGGAACCAAAAATGCATAAATCCTTGTTATATATAAGAGCTGGGGGCTGGAGAGATAGCTTAGTGATTGAGAGCACTGGCTGTATTTCCAGGGACTTGAATTCAATTTTCAGAACCCACGTGGCAGCTCACACATGTCTGGAGCTTCACTTCCAGGGTTTCTTACACCCTCACATAGATATACACCTAGGCAAAAGCACATAAAATAAAAACAAATTATATATTAAAAAAATAAAAATAAAGGCTGCCTCTATGGGGAACGGATAGTGTTTACTTTTTACAGGTGCTATGGAAACAAACTTAAAATCTGAGTGCATTCATATAAATGATAGAGTAGAGATTTGCACTTCAACTTGCTTTGCACACTTAAGATGGATGAGACACGTGCATATTCTCAAGGTGCATTTGGTGTCCGTGCTGTGAATCAAGAGGGGGCTGGCTGGGCTTTGTAGCTTTTGGCCTATGTGGTCTTCACTTGGAGTTTCTATTTCCTCCCTCACTTTTTCCATTGCACGGACTTGTCTCATGGTGGCACCATTGTGACAGGCTAGTCACACGGCTCCACTGTTACCTCCAAAAAGCCTTCTCTCAAGCAAGCTCGGCAGACACTCTTAAGCTGAGTCATCTCTCTAGCCCAACAGGTTTCTTGATAAAAACTTCTGTCTTCTTCATGATGAGATTGTATCATCATCCTGCATCTGTAGGTTCCTGCTGTGTTGTTGCAATCCCTAGCAGCTGCTTCCTGGCCGGGAAGGGTCTGAACTCCAGCCCAGCGGGAATCTGAATGCATGGCTTGTGTGCATGTTTTTGAGCTTCCTTTCACAGCCTGGGTTTCTACTTGGTATAGCCAAGTGATTGGAGCTAAAACTAGGTAACCCTGTAAGATCGAAGATGATGCTAAGGTCTGAAAGTTACTAGTAAATTGAGGTACATCCTCAAAGTGACTTCCCGTTTTCTCTTAGTATAGTTGAAGGTCCAAACTTGCAGAAGATATGTAGGTTCTAAATGTCCTCAAGGGTCTAAGCATTTCCCTTACGAGGAGTGCTGCGGGCTTAGGAGCATATGGATGACAGGAAGTTCAAAGTTTGGTCTCCTTCTTTTTGGTCAGTTGGCTAAGTGAAAGGTTATGGAGCTGGCAAGGAACTCTACAGAGAGGGAGAAGAGGTTTCAGCTTCTGAGCCTTGTTTCTACTATTCTCCCTCTGGAACAGGATTTGGATACAGAAGTGATCTAGGGTATCAGAGATGCCCATCTTCTGTTTTCTCTTTGCACAGACCTCCATCCTGATAGAGGACCACGAAGGCCTGAATGTATGGTACTTTAGAGCATTTCCTATGTTTCCTACAAAATAAGTACAGTGCAGGATGATGTGCTTCAGCCAAACTTTGCTGTCTCCCAGCTGGTATCTGGGCCAGAAGGTGTTGCAGTAAACTAATAGAAGTATCTTTTTCTTTAGGTTTACACAATCAAAGTTAATATGATTTTTTAAAAGATTTCTTTAATTGCACTTATGAGTTATTTATTGAGGGGTGTGTGAGTGTGTATGTGTGTGTGTCTGTGTGTGTGCGCATGTACATACCATGGTTTAAATGAAAAGCAGAGAGGACAACTTGTGTGAGTTAGTTCTCTCCTTCAACCACGTGGGTCCTGGGGCTAGCACCCACTGAGCTACCTAGCCAGCCTTATTCCAATCCTGAGGACACACAGTAACAGGAAATGAAAATGAACTGTCAATAATGTCCTCAGGGGAGGACAGGAAGTAGCTGATGTAAGGGCTATATCCCTCTTGCCATTCCCAGAATTCTTCAGGTCTTAAAAGTGGTGCTGATTGTCACCCTCTTCCATTTCACTAGGTATTCTTGGGGGTTCTAAGTGTAGCCCACATAAGCTTCAGAAATGAGGCAGGACATGGTGGCACACACTTTCAATTCCAGCGCTCAGGAGGCAGAGGCCAGCCTGGTCTACATAGTGACTTCTAGGCCAGCAAAGTGTGTTACACAGAGAAACCTAGTTTCAGAAAACAAACAAACAAAGATACGGGTTGTGCTCCCAAAGATACTGGGTGTACTTGCTCCTCCCTAAGAATTGCTTGGATTCTGATGTGGGATGCCCTTCTGTATGCTGTGAATATGTTTTATTACCATTGGTTAATAAAGGAGCTGCTTTGGTCCATGGCAGGGAAGAATAGAGCCAGGGGGGGAATCCAAACAGATACAGGGAGAAAGAAGGCAGAGTCGGGGAGATGCCAGACGCTGCCAGGTAAACAAGATGTGAAGCAACAAAGCTGTGAGCCTCATGGTAAAACACAGAATAATAGAAATGGGTTAATTGAAGTTGTAAGAGTTAGTTAATAATAAGCCTGAGCTAATAGGTCAAACAGTTGTAATTAATATTAAGCCTCAGAGTGGTTATTCGGGAATTGGTGGGCAGGAGAGAAACCTCCAGTTATAGAGTTCTTTCTCTTCTGGGACTAGTCCCACAGGATTAGGTGAAGGTCCCCAAAACATGTACTTCTGAGGTTATTTGTTTTATTTTTGTGTGTGTTTTAATTTTTAATTTTATATGTTTGAGTGCTTTGCCTGAATGCTTATCTGTGTACCACATGCTTGGCTAATGCATATGGCGGTCCAGAGAGGGCATTAGATTCTTTGGAACTTGAGCTACAGATGGTTGTGAGCTGCCATGTGCATGCTGGGAATTGAACCCAGGACCTCTGGAAGAGCAGTCAATGAATGATCTTAACCACTGAGCCATCTCTGTAACCCCTTAAGTTATTTGTTTTATTTGTTTTTCTATCTCAGTAGATTAAGGTCTCTCTTTTTATTTTTTTTTATTTTTTTGGTTTTTTTTTTTTTTTTGGTTTTTTCGAGACAGGGTTT
>NC_022023.1:6312854-6314971 GCF_000317375.1 Microtus ochrogaster
TTGTAGACCAGGCTGGTCTCGAACTCCCAGAGATCCGCCTGCCTCTGCCTCCCGAGTGCTGGGATTAAAGGCGTGCGCCACCACCGCCCGGCTAAGGTTCAGAGCTTTAAAAGTACATACTGCACAGGCCGAGTTCATGTCCCAGCACCCAGGTCTGGCAGCTCAGCCTGGAACTTCAGCTGTAGAGGCATTCAATGCCTCTGCCCTCCATGGACACCCGCTGTCTTGCGCACGAACACAGAGAGGCACACTCACGCTCACAATCAAAAATAAAATAAGTAAATAAAAAAGGAGAGAAAGAGCAAAAAATTACAAAACAACTTGTTCCTGTAGGGGTTGTATCGTGGGTGTATTTACCAGAGACTACTATTCAGACGCAGGTTCAAGCCAAAAGAAAGTCTTTATTAGCTGGACTGTGACTGCACTCGGGATCCCAGATAGCCCGGAGCCATTCTCAGGGTAAGCATTTAAGGACCAAAAAAAAAAAAAAAAAAAAAAAAAAAAATGCATTCTAGCTTGACATACTTCAGTTAACAAGAACACTTAGCCAGAAGTGAAACTACAGAAGTCAAAAAGCACTGACTTCTCTTGCAACGGATTCAGTTTCGGTTCCCAACACCCACGAGGCCGCTAACAAATATCTCTGTAACTCTAGTTCTAGGGAATCTGATACCCCCACCCCCGCCACCCCCATCTTCTTGGGCACTAGGCACACACATAGTGCATAGACATATACAAATACACATAGAATAAAAAAATCAAAATGTTCATAAAACATTTAAGGAGCAAAATCCGTTTGTGTATTTTATCCCATGTTTACGTGCGTGCGTAAACGGCGGGACTTCTGCGCCCCACGCTGCGTGTGTGAGTCTGGGAACAGCTCTTAGGAGTTGGCTTCTCTCTTTCTCCCTTCCTCAGGCTCCATTATGAGCCGCAGCTTCGTATCCAACAGCACCTCTCCACAGCCTGCCCATCCAGCCCTTCCCACAGCTCACGAGTGCTTGTATTCTGAATTTGCTGTGTCTGAATGCTCCTGCCTCCTGGTTTGAACAGACGCTTTCATCCGCAGCTCCACGGCGTTCTTCTGTTCTTTGCCCTCAGAAACCCCTCACGGCTTTAAGGCTCATTTCTCTTGGCGAGACTGGCGTAGCAAACCCTAGCCAAAGAGCTCTCTCCCTTTCTCCTTCTTACATCGCTCTCAGGCGCAGAGTTCAAAGTTCTCTTTGATGTCATACTGAATAACCCTTCGGTTTAAGAGTAGAGGTTGTGAGACTCGGCCAGTACGCTACTGATAGTGGGAAGTAGGATCCAAGTGTCTTCGTATACATGCAGAGACCATGGTGAAAACCACTGTTCTGTATGCTAACCTAAGTGCAACAGAGAAAGCATTCTGGGTGTCTTAAACCCTGCCTCCTTCTAACGACCCCTTACTGTCTTTTCTTTCCCAGCGATACTGTATTATCTTCTATCTTTGTTTTCTGTTGAGATAGGGTCTCAATATGTAGCCGGCTGGTCACTCTGCAAGCCAGACGGACTTCCAACTCAGAGAGCTTTGTCCTCCTGCCAGTGTTGGAATAAAGGCATGCGTCCATCTAGCGGGGTTAATTCCATACAATCTTGTACTTTGCGTAATGGATTTTTATTTTATTTTATTTTTGGCTTTTCTCTTTTCTCTGGCTTTTCTTTGGCCTCTCCTGGAACTAGCTCTTGTAGATCAGGCAGGCCTTGAATTCACAGGGATTCGCCTGCCTTTGCCTCCCAAGGGGTGGGATTAAAGGCATGTGCCACCACTGCCAGGCGTACTTTGGTTAATGTTTATAGATCAAATAGTCCAGATTAAATTATAGGCCTATCAGGATAATTATTGGTGTCGGGTCCATTATCAGGGTCCATTATCAGCCCTTATTTGGGGGCCACTCAAGACTGGACTTCAAAGAAAGGGTTAAATAGAATTCAGATCTTTGTGAAGCCCAAGCGGGGGATTTTGTGAATCTATTTGATAATGCTACAACTTCACATTTGAGCACTCTGGAGGCAGAGGCAGGCGGATCTCTGTGAGTTCGAGGCCAGCCTGGTCTACAAAGGGAGTTCCAGGACAGGCTCCAAAGCTACAGAGA
>NC_022023.1:6315071-6339875 GCF_000317375.1 Microtus ochrogaster
GAGGCCAGCCTGGTCTACAAAGGGAGTTCCAGGACAGGCTCCAAAGCTACAGAGAAACCCTGTCTCGAAAAACCAAAAAAAAAAAAAAAAAACAAACCAAAACAAAACAAAAAACAACTTCACTTGTGAGGTCGGGGTGGACAGGCCTAAGCTATCCTATGCGTCTCAGAATTTCTGACTGTGGCTGGGCACACTCACTCTGAGTCAAATGTTTATAGGTCCATATCCTGCTGGAGGAAGAGGGAGATCAGGCTGACTCCAAGCTCAGGCGGCAGATATTCTGAGGCCTCAAGGACTTGCTGCTGTTGGAGGGGGAAAGGAAGGGTGGGGCTTCCCCCATTACAGTAACTCTCCACAGATTTCTGGGAAGCCTGCAACGCTGTGAATTTTAGGGAAAAGTCTCTTAGCACCGACCAAAACAAAAGAGAGGGAAACCTGAGGCAGCAGGAGCTGAGCTTCAGCAGGAAGGAGAAAGAAACAAGAGAGAGAGAGGAAGTGGCTAGAACAAAGGAAGACAGAAGGAAACGGGCCCAACGGGGTAGGTGTTGTCCGTGTGGCCGCAGACAAATGAAATATTTTAAGACAGGCGCTGCAGGAAGAGAAGAATGGAATGAACGTTTTTAAAGAAACAATCCAAGAATAGACTTAGCCTTGTGTTCTCCCGAGACTGCGTTTTCCTGTTTTGCTTCGGTAAACACAACCGCTCTGTATTCAAGCGTGTGCTAGGGACGTGGAAGGGGCTGGCTGAGCTCCTGATCTTAAAGTCTGGTCAGTGCAGGAGAACTGACGGACACACGGACTGAACAGGAAGGCTGATGAGATGATTCAGTTGGTAGAAGTCAAGGAGGGTGGGTGGGGGTTGGGGGAGTCATGACTCTTAAATCAGTGGGCGAGTTCGAGGGGTATTTACAGTGTTAATTGTAGATAACTTCTAAGTGCTTTGCATGGGCTGTGCCATTTGAGCCTTGCGAAAGTGTGGGTACCATTTTATTACACTTATTCTTCAGATAGAAAAAGACGGAGGCTTAGAACAGAAGTAAGTTATCCAAGAGCATACGTACGTGGAGAAATGTATGTTTCATCACGAGGAAACCTGTGCTGGGGCTGGGGATATAGCTCGGTGGATAGCGTGGTCACCTAGCAGGCACAAAACCCTGCTTTTGATCCTTTGCACTGCATAGGATAACTGGGGAGCGGGGGTGAGGTTGGTCTCGGTCGTAGGCCCTAGGACAGTCTTCCTAATTCCTTCCGCCTCTCAGCCGCTGCTGCTTTTGCATACTAAGTGCATCTTGTTGGATGTGGCGCTCTCAGGAAGAGTAGACATAATTGGAATCCCATCTTTGGAGGCCCCTCCCTCCCCTGTGCCCCTCGAACCTTGACCCCCTCCCCGAGAAGGGTCAAGGTAGCCCGCCAAACCTTGACCCTTCCCCAGGAAAGGTCAAGACCACTCCCACAGGCTATTTAAACTACTCTCCCCCAAAATAAACACGTGGTTGTCCCTCTTCCTCTCTGGTGGTCGTTGGCGGTTTCCCGTTTCCCCTCGAGGCCACTTGGGAGTGCAGGTGTCTAATTAAACCTGGATATCTTTTAATTTGGTCTGATTTGGTTTGACTGGGGTTATTTTGCGTTGGTGGCGTGGCGCGGTTAGGAAATATTCCTAACAATAATCGTCAGGAAGGTTTTGCGGGGGTGGAAAGGGGTGGGGTCTCAGGTAAATGGAAGCTGGTGTCGCTCTAAGCACCCTCCTCCTCACCTCCCAACCTGCTAAGAGCCGAGTAAAGATTTCCAAGTCTACACTTTCTCTCGGATTTGAATTGTAGCAGAATATGGGTTAGTGGAGGGTAAAACTAGACGCAGAAGGACTGGGCTGAGGTCACGCCGTGCGGCAGAGAGCTTCTGGAAAGGTTACCCGTCTCATGCCAGCTCCTTCCTCCTGATAAATGCCTTTAGCACCCAAGGGTCTTTCTCCGAGGCTATTTTTGCATCAAGAACTCTCTCAGCCTTCCTTACTTTCTTAACCTGTGTTGGTCTTCAAGTTCCACCGGAAATTTTGAACCATGAGGTCTAACATCGTCACAAACAAGTCACCCTTGATGTAGGCTCCTCACAGAAAGGTCCAGGAAACCCCGTTTCTGCTGAAGCCTGTGGAACTGCGTGAAGGCTGCCTGCCCACAATGAGTATACCTTCATTCTATGTCCATGTTCGTCCAGTTCAGTCTTACTTTCCTTCCTGAGGTGACAGTTTCCGCCAAGACACCTCATGTGTGCCATGGTGCCACAATTATTGGGGAGAAATAGTGAAAACATAAATCAAACTAGTCCGGTAGGTTTGGGGAGAAAAGCATGTAGAGTTGGAAATATTTCCTGTAGGGGAGAGTTTGGAACAGTTTCCTGGCTTGAGGAGATGGGGTCCTTGTTGCTACCATCATGAAGACAGGGCATATGAGAAAGAAGGGGTCTATGAGGAAACACTGGGCTTGAAGTACCCAGACGAATTCCTGTGGAGACAGCTGTCCAGTAAGTTCGAGAGCCGGAACTGGAACTCAGGGAGAAAAGCCTGAGCTGGAGGTTACTAGATCGGAGCTTCTGGAATTGGCATAGCATGAATGTTTCCTCAGAAAGACTCGCAGGATGTCTGAAGAGAAGAACCCAGGAATGGACTTCTAGAGAATACCAATGTCGGAAGGAAGTGATAGGGAAAACTTTCAAGATGAGAAGGAATGATTGATTCCAGAGGGAGAAGCAGGGCTGGGGAAGGTGCTGGATGAAGCGGGTGTTGGAGGAGGGCACGTCTAGATCAGCTCAGCAGCCCTCCCTCCAGCCTCTCCCTCCAGCCCTCCCTCCAGCCTCTTCATCTGCAGCTACCCATCCTTTAGCACTGACCCGGTCACCCACACCCAGGGAATTTCTTTCAACTTCCTCCCCTGCTTTTTTGCTTTGATCCCCTGGGCCTTCTTTGGCTCAGTGACTCAACTGGGCTATCTGATGGCCGTTGAGTGTTCTGAGTTCCCAACAGTGAAAGCAGAGCAAATCAAAGCAACCTATGGTTCTTTTACACAATCCACCTGCGTTATTAGTGCCCCTGAGTAAGGAGGTAAAGCCTTTTCCGTTCACGGAGGCTGTGGGGAGGGCGGCAGGCACCAGCCCTGATGGTGGCATTTTACATACAGATAACTTATGTGTAGCGTAATCCGAGAAGCCATATCAAACCTGTGCGTATGCGTTGTTTGTTTTGGAACATACATCAAAGGAAGAGACTAAGGGAGAAAAGTAGTAAGTGGTGTAAGTGGGATCCCATGGTTTATAACAGTTCGAAACTGGACAAGATCCAAAGCCTCCGCCTCAAAACTGTGATTAAACAACCGCACACCAACGGACACAGAACACCTTGTAACCCTCCAACATGATAACCATCCAGATGTGGAAAATGCAATTGGGAAATAAAATGAGGCAAAAAAAAAAATAATTGGATCTCACCAATTGATGGCAAGGGTGTGGAGAAACTGGAATTTGTATGCCTTCTTAGGACGATAGAAGATGATAAAAATTACCTTGGGAAACAGTCTGGCAGTGTGGAGAATTATCATTTGGTCCAGCTGGACCACTCCTAGGCACAAACCAAGGGAAATGAAAACCACAGCTCCACACCAAAAGTGATACAACAACACCCATATCAACATTATTCACAGCAAAAGGTACAGAGACAACCCAGACGTCCACCGAGTCCTGAGGAAATGGAGACATGCCATACTGTTTGGCCATGCCGTCACATCCAAACATGGATGAACTCTGAAAACATTATGCTTAGTAAAAGTGTGTCTTAGTAAAAGACACACACGCTCCCACCTTTTCTCCACACCCCCACCCCCACCCATTAATCTTAAGTGCCAGAATGGGAAAAGTTATAGGGATGCAAAGTGTATTAGTGGGTGCTTATGGCTTGGGCATAGAAATGGGTGTGGGACAACTGATTGGGTGTCACAGCTAATACACATGTTCTAACATTGGTGGTGGTGATAGGTGTGCCACTCTGCGGAGATATAGAAAATGATTCTAGAATATAGGTTTCAAGTGGGCGAAACTGCGCAGCAAGTGAACTATCCCAGTGTCTTCCTCAACTTGGACATTTAAAAATCATTGCATTGTACATTTAAAAAAATATTTATTTATTTATTACATGTACAATATTCTGTCTGTGTGTATGTCTGCAGGCCAGAAGAGGGCGCCAGACCCCATTACAGATGGTTGTGAGCCACCCTGTGGTTGCTGGGAATGGAACTCAGGACCTTTGGAAAATCAGGCAATGCTCTTAACTGCTGAGCCATCTCTCCAGCCCCACATTGCACATTTGTACAATATTTTTATACTGATTTGTGTATGGGGGTGTGAGGGTGGATGTGGGGGGGTATGTGCGCTTGTGCGTGTGTGCACAGATGCATGGGTGCACAGATGCATGCATGCATGCAGTGGCATGCTTGTAGAGGTCAGGTAACAACTTTTAGAAGCCAGTTCTCTCAAGCCTCGAACCCAGGTCCTTAGCCTCAGCAGCAGGTACCTTTATCCACAGACCCGTCTCACCTGTTCACCAATCCCTCATGCTTTTGCTCGATGACCATTCAATTTTATTTTTCCATTTGTAAAGCAGGAAAATGAGTTCTACCTCACTTAGATGTTTCTAGGCACAGCATGTTCAGTGAGCTCATTTTCTGGCAGGGTTGTTGAGGTATGAGGTTAAAACAAGATGGTGACAAGGTCCACTAACCTATGAAGAGAATTTGAAAGGGAAATCTTCCATAAGCGATAAGCTAATCTGGGTCTCAGTTATGCCGTTGTGTGCCAGGAAGCAAACTCAGCGGAGCCTCAGCCTTCAAAAGGAAGTGCTGTTGTCCCTGTGCTCCATTGTCTTGAAAAATGTCTTTGTAACTGTCTGTGTGGGAATTAAGAAAAGATTTCAATATTCTGAAAGGGTACGCCGGTGATAAAGGTAATTTGGAGGTTTGGGGTGGGGGGAGGCTAACACAAAGGGGCAAAGGTGTGTGATGCCAAGTTACCATGGCAACATGTTCTGCGGCTCTGTTGCTCCCAGTCCTGGGCTTGCCCCCAGATGGGATGAGGAGCTTGGCAAACACCAGAACTAAGCTTCTCTGCATGAGATTATTTTCTCCATATGCAGTTGGGGGAGGGAGTCACCCTTCCCCACAAATGACGTTCAAAAGGAGGAGCCTGAATTTTTACAAAGCGGCTTCCTGTCCTTTCTTAGCATGGGACCTGAGACCCCACGAGTCCCTCCAGTGCCTGGGAGGGTGTGAGTCCTCAGTGGGCAGCTGTCAGGAACAAAGGACCAGAATTTACTCAGAACTCCCAGGTTAGAAGGGAACATCATGGCCTATCGGCAGCAAGAAGAGACTCCTAAATTACACTCAAGAGCTCTCAGAAAAAAGATTTAAATCCGCACGCCGCACTTCACTGTCTGTTCCAAGCTGCTCAGCATGTTTGCGTCTGCAACTAGCCTTTATTAAATTTCTTCAGCCTATGGCACATACTCTTCAAATATTGTGCTTATCCAGACAGGGCAGAGAGCTGCCTCCCCCACCCCCACCCCCGCCAAGGCCATTCAACCTGCTGTTCTGCACAATTTTTCCAGATGTTGTGAGGACAGCGTGTGACAATGTCGTCTTCGTGGACACTGTGTTCTCCACCCTTCCGAGATCTTGATGGAGAAGGGAGCCTGTCCTGGCCGGCATCTGGGTACATCGTTTTTTTTTTTTTTTTTTCCCTCATAAAGCAGAGACTGGCCTTCCTGGAGCCAGGACAGCTGTTTTTGAAATCATTCTCATAGGACTGGAAAGCCTCACGAAAACCCAGGAGCCAGGCTCTCAGTGCTACCATGAGGCAGGTGTTGGGGGGGGGGGTCTCATAGCCCATGAGAGACTTCTGTCTGCTTCTCCTCTACTCTAGCAGTTACATGTTTGGTGCAATCTCTGGGCCCTTGCTTTCCTGGAAGACATTTTCTCCTGGTAGCTCCTCGGCTGCTGGATGCAACCCCCTAAGCTGAAGGGAGAAGAACAGAGAGGCATCCTCAGCCCCTCAGTTGCGTGAGCTGCCTCTGCCTGCTAATGGCCAACATGCTAGCTCTCCTAGGAGCTCTCCCTACTGTGGTTCTGGGAGGTGAATATTTTTCATTCCTGTTTTATCTTTGAGGCATTAGGTCTTAGGGAGATCATATCAGCTGTCCATGGCTGACCTGTTATTCGATGCTGGTTCTGAGTATACACGTACAGCTAAAATAGCAAAAAACCAGCCATTAAGTTTTGCTATTGTCGAAACTTGGGGAGAGTAAAGGACGAAAGCACAGGTACAAGCAGAACCCTAATAACTCTGGGGCCCTCGTAATGCTAATTTTAGACCTTAACTGTAATAGCATATGTGTTGTGGTCGGTGGCCGCAGGAAGGGACTGAGCAGGAAATACCATGACCCAGATTCTGGCTAATGAGCGAGAGTAACAAATACCAGAGCTGGCTCTGCTTCTAGCACAGTCCTCCAAGGCCCGTCTCATCCCTGAGAGCTTTTCTGAGAAGCTGGGTGCTTTCTAGAACCACTCCTTTGCTCTGCGCTTCACCGTCTTCTGTCATAGCTTGGCTACAGCCTTTCCTTGGTTACAGTGGTGCTATTATGTTCCTTAGTGCTGGCTAAGCACCTTGAGCACCGTGTCTTTGTACCCAGGACCTCGCACCGCCTAGCAAAGTCTCAAGTCAGTGTTCCTGGTCAATAATTTGATGCCCTTTTCCTGGTCTCAGGTCCCCAGTTTTCTTCAGTATCTCATTTCCTTTACATCCGGTCTTGGCTGGGACTGACATTCTTATTGGCTGCTTAGCATATAAGCCCCCTTCCCATACCTGGGGAAACTGCTATTTTTACAACGCAGGCTGAGAGAGTACATCTTCCACTTACGGAAACTGGAAGAAGCCAGCCACCTCCTGCAGTCATAGCGGTTGGAGCATAAGACCTAGTCTTACTGAAGAACCCAAATTTGAAGTAGAATGACTTGAAAACCTTGGAAAGTTTAGCATTGGGGCTAGTGGTGGTACCGACATGCGCTGCACAGTGAAGTGTAGAGTGCTCTAACTGGCATGTTTCTGTGGTGTTATCTTACCTGTGTTTCCTGGTCATCATTTAAGTATTCTCTCTATTCTGAGACCTTCGAGGTACCCACCAATGAACTCCTATTTGCCGGGGTCCAGCCTTGATGGGGTTTGCATGTTCCAGGGTAGGGGTGTGTAGATTAGAAATATTAGTTAGGAGGAACAGAGATACAAAAGAAACACAGAGGCGTTGCATGGAGCCGGGAGGGCAATCCAGTGAATACTGAATACACCCACATTTATTTTCCATATCCTTATACGCCCCAACCCCAGAAGGGGGAGAAGAAGACAGAAGACTGCCTTAACATGACACAAAGGAACAGTCACCTGCTTCAATACTTTAAACACCAAGCCACTATATCCTGAGTTAAGCATTCTGTTGTTTTAGGCAGGACATATAGTGACCATACCTTAGACCAGGTATCCTGTAGGCAGCCACTCCCTGGGTCAAACCTCCTGTCAAAGCCTTGAAGGAGCCGGAATAGGCTTGAATTCTCTGACATTTGGTCAAGAGGAGCAGATGGGCCAATCTTAATGTCCCAAACACCAAGTAACCACACCCTAGGTCAGGGTAGCTTCTTTGTAGCGACTCCTTAAGTCAGACCTCTTGGCAATAATTTGAAAGAACAAGAGTAGGTTTAAACTCTCTGCCCTTCAGTCAAGGTGGAGCGGACCCACTTCTGTGGGCCCCCACACCTGTTTTGAATACATTAGCCAGAATTTGTTTCTGGGGTTTTTGTTTGTTTGTTTTGAGTTTTTTTTGCAATTAAAATGCTTGGTTAATAAATTTGACAACCCCAAAATACTTAGTCTTAGATCATGGGGATCCAAAGGTCAACAAATACCTAACTCTGATTGACATCCAAGACAGAGATATGTGATAACCACCTCCTTGGCTGCGCTTTTATCTTTTCATACTCGTTCTCAAAACCTTAACCTCTGTGGGTGGGGCAGGCAAGGTTTGAAGATTGGCAAAGTAAAGCTTAATAAATCTAAACAGCCTCTCTGAGTTCCCCGTCCTAGTGGGGGAGGTCTCCCAATTGCCTAATTTCCAAACCTCCTGATTTCTACCCTAGGGCGTTTTTACAGCAAAAATAATACTAAATAATACTAAAACTGTATTGGCTTAATAAATTCATTCATACATATTCACTAACCGTCAATTATGTGTCTGTCACTTATCAGGACCTGTTGTGTTTTCTAGAAAGTATGATTATTGTGATGGTCAATCCCAGTTGTCAGCTTGAGTCATGTTGCTAGGCTTGATGGAAGTAAGGGATCGCCTTGATTAGACCCAGGTGGGAAAAGGCATGATGTGAGGAATTGCCCTGATTAGGTGAATTGAGGCGAGGCGACTCACCCATTGTGAAACTGGTTTTTTGGGAGAAGAGTTTGGAGAAGTAGGTGCTGAAAATCTGTAAGCAGAGATTAATAGGCAATTCTCCTGCTAGCTCAGAAGGAAAGGGTGCTATTAGAAATGTGGACAAAGAGAGGTAGGGCTGGAGATGACTCAGAGGTTAAGAACACTGTCTTCTCTCCTAGAGGACTTATGCTCACCCCTGTCTGTAACTTCAATTCTAGGGAATCCAAAGCCTCCTGGGCACCAGGTATGTAAATGGTGCATAATCATACGCACAGGCAAAATACCTATGCACATAAAATTAAAAGGGGATGGAAAAGAAGGAGAGGAAAAAGGAGAGATGTGGAGTGGACGGTTGTGGAGTTTCAGATGAGACAAATCTCTGTAGGGAATCGGAACACACATCTCTGTAGAGGCCACAGAATTGCTCTCTACTTTGTCGGTGTCCTGAAACTTCATGGGAAGCCAGCTTTAAAAATGGAAGAGTGGTTTGGTGGGGAAATTCCATGAAAGGAGAGCATTTGCGATGTGGCACCATTATTCTTGGATGCTTTTAGGCAGGTTTACAGCAAGATTGGGGAGCAAAAAGTGCGGAAAAGTTGGAAAGATGTGTGCTTTCGCTGAGGTATCGTATTACAGAGCTTAGGGCCTTTAAAGTTAACAAGAAAAGGAAGAGAAAGGGGAGAAGGAAAAACACGTTCCCTGGGAAAATAAGAAAGCTACTTTGAAAGCATTCGAAGGATTGGCCAGATCCCAGGTATTGCAAGGTTTAGGGTGCAAAGTTGTCAAATTGTGAACTCATTTGAAAGAGAGATTTTGGGGGGGTAGATTGCTCCCACAGGGTCATGAAGGGAAATGCTTTATTGACCTCAGCTGCCTAGTGGGGGAAAAAGCAGAATGATGTAATAGTGGATATGCACCCTAAAAAAGTCTGGAACACACCTGTAAGGACAGCACGCAAGAGGTGGGGGCAGGAGAGTCACAAGTTCAAAACCAACTTGGACTGCTTGAGTTCTCTCTCTCTCTCTCTCTCTCTCTCTCTCTCTCTCTCTCTCTCTCTCTCTCTCTCTCCTCCTATTTGCAGAACAATGGCTGGTCCTATTTGGAGATGGTCTAACCCTAAAGGAGGTGAGACCTAGCTGGAGGAGGTTAGTCAGCAGGAGTAGGACTTTGGAGGTACATTATCCCTGACCCTGCCTCTTCCCTATTTCCTGCCTCTCCTTCTCCTTCCCGGCCACTGCCATGGGAATCGCTCTGTTCTACCCAACCCTTACCCGCACTGGCAGACTCATGATGAAAGTCATCAATACAGAAGCCAAGCTACAGTTTGCCTGATGGTCTGACTTGTTACTTGCGGCTGGTGTGTGTTGCCAGACACCTCTGAGCTCACACCTCCACAGGCTGAGCACCGCTTACTGAGAATACCTTCTGACCCTGCCTGAAGAGTATGCCAGAAAACTAGTGATGCCAGAGTAAACGCCTTGAAAAACAAACCCGAAACAGCGATACCAGTGAGATGTATGGAGAAGTGGCCTGGCCTCATCTCCTGCTAGAAGTGACTCTGAGCCCTGTTTGTCAACGTCTTCCAAAAAATGACCAATGGGATTTAGCTTCAGGTACCATTGGTGGTGACCTGCTTGATAGGACAAAATATCCCGTAACCCTTCCCTTCTCTGCCTCATGTTTCTACCTGCCAACTGGGTTTTTTTTTTTTTTTTCTGGGATCACCTCCAAAATAAACCACTGACAATTAACTTCTGTCCCCACAGTTTGCTCCTGGGGATTCCAACTAAGATACCAGGTGCACTTGGGGAAATTATTCAAATCAAGTCCTGCAGAATAAAGATGATATTACTTTTCTCCCAGAGACAAATTCATTTAGACAGCTGGGCCTAATTCCTGACATATAACCGGTGCGGGACTGGGTGCTGGTATTGCTGGAATCCTTCTGTGCAGAGCTGGGTGCTGGTTTTGTCTGGACCCCTTCTGTGCAGGGTTGGGTGCTGGTACGTCTGGACCCCTTCTGTGTGGTGCTGGGCGCTGGTACGTCTGGACCCCTTCTGTGTGGTGCTGGGCGCTGGGACGTCTGGACCCCTTCTGTGTGGTGCTGGGCGCTGGGACGTCTGGAGCCTTTCTGTGCGGTATTGCACGCTGGGACGTCTGGATCACTTCTGGTTTTAGAGTGTTCCCCACATACGGTTTCACTTCTTGTTTCTCAGAGAAGCTGTGTTGACCCAGCTTCATCTCTAGTGCAGCCTCTTCTCGAGCAGCCGCACCGCTCTTCCTGTCTGGCTCCATGCTAGGTGCTGACTTTTATTTTCGTCTCGCTCACCCATTGTCACGTCTCTGAAATTGGCCAATCTCTCACACGTTTGAATCCAACCCATGACATTCTCACAAGGATAACCTCCGTATCGTTCTTTCTCTTGCTTGTCAAGCCTCCACTCAGGTTTATCTCTTCTGCAAGACTTTTCCATCCTTCCTCCTTTTTCTTTTCTGTCTATATCACACAATACACACACCGAGGGCATGCAGGGAGGACACCTAACCCAGGTATGTTTTTCTCTCCCACTGCATGTCACCTAGGACTGTAATTATGATGTGCTCTCTTACTTTCCCCCTTCATGAGAATGAAGACATCTGTCTACAGCAGAAACTGTATTTTACTTCTTTGTTTCTGGTGCATATCTTAGTGCCTGACTTTTAAAATTGTAAAATCATTTATTTATTTATTTTTTTTAGCCAGGCGACGGTGGTGCATGCCTTTAATCCCAGCACTCAGGAGAGTAGAGGTAGATGGATCTCTGTGAGTTTGAGGTCAGCTTCATCTACAGAGTGAGTTCCAGGACAGTTCCAGGACAGAGAAACCCTGTCTTGAAAAACAAACAAAATGTAAAGTCATTTTAAAAAAGTAAACCAAATTTAAAAATGCCACTGAACCAGAAGAATTATCCCTGTGTTTCAGCTGAGGAAGCAGGACCAGCATTAGCTGACTCTCTTCAGTTTAGTGCAACGACGAGGTGGTAGATGAAGGACGCGGAACTGACCATCTGACTTCTTCCACTGCATCGTAGCGATGAGCACTTTGTGCTAGAGATGCCCGTCTCACTCTCACACCCTCTTCTTAGAAAATAGTCTGTCTACAACCCTAGGAAGAAGGTAGCTCTCCATCCCAAATGATGGCGTCTCTGGCCATGGTGGATGGCTGAGGAGCAAGCCAGGTCGGTACTTACCTGAGAATTCAGAGAGATGATCAGCTGGCCACAGGCTCTGTTCCTCTAAGGTGACAGAGAATAGGGTCACCGACCCTGATAGTCTGGGCTTTCTGTTTGGGGGGTCATGTGATTTGGTAAGCTCCAAGAGTAGACAGATAGCTCAGCAGTTACAGTCACTAGCTTTTGTAAAGGACCTGGGCTAAAAAAAAAAAAAAAAAAAAAAAAAAAAGGCTTTTTCTTTTGGCCACCAACCAGCTCTCAAATCACGACACAGAGATTTATTATTAGTGTTGAATGCTCGGCCTTATCATATGCTTGTCCCACTAGCTCTTTAACTTAATTTTACCTGCTTCTCTTTATCTATGTTCTTTCCTCCTGTATAGCCTTCTTTCCTGCTTTTGAGTCTGTCTGTCTGGCAGCTGTCTGACTTCATGTCCCTCTCTTTCTCCCTCGTTCCCTTCCCCCTCTTTTCTCTCGAGTCTATATATCTCCTTTTATTTTTATTCTCTCTGCCCACCAGTCCTGCCTATCCCTCTTCTGCCTAGCTATTGGACATTCAGCTCTTTATTAGACCAATCAGGTGCCTTAGGCAGGTAAGGCAAAACAAGAACACACCTTTACATAATTAAACAAATGAAGGGCAAAAACAAACATAACACATGGCCACATAGGTACAGTAACATCCCACAGCCTAAACAAATGTAACACACCTTTGCCTAGTTAAAATAATACTCCACAACACACAGAGGGTCTCCTGTGATCTCTGATGGGGAGTTTGGAAGCACACACACGACACACATACATGAGCGCAGGCAAACACACATAATAAAATAAATAAATCGTGAAGAAATAAGGAAGGGTGGATCTAACACTAAGAACACAGACAAGGTACCACAGCGAATGGGAAACGGAAAGAAAAGGGGGGAGGAGATAGAGAGGGAGAGGAGAGATGGGGAGTAGGGAAAGAGAGGCTTAGTTTTTGATAAATTCCATTAGCTATTGACAAATGAATTTCTTAAGAGCCCCGATTCCTAATGGAACATTTCCCTTTCAGCCACTTCACTTATTTTTCTGTCCCAGATCTATATAAAGCTGCGATCCTCCCTTACGAGCATCTCCCTGAGTGTGGTTTCATGGCCACAATACGTTTCTTCATAGTCTACCTGCGGTGAAGGTATCTGCCTAGAACGTCACAGGTTGGTTTCTTTGGAAGCAGGTACTCAGGGAAATGAGATCGGGTATATGTTGGGGATCAATATCTGTGAGGAAGTGGAGGGCAGAGAGGAGGAAGTCCAGCTTCAGAGAGGGCCCGAGAGAGCCTCCACTCAAGGAAAGGTTCTGGGGTACACGCTGTCCTCCAGAGCATCTGACTGGATCCTTTTACTGCACCCCACTCAACCAGTGGACACAGGTGCCTGGGGACTCACCGGTCTGGGGCGAACTGATTTCCTGCAGCTGGGACAAACAGGAGGCACTGAGAGCTGAAGGCTGTCTTTTCACCATCCTCTTTGTTTGGACAACAAATCCTTCCGAGAGGAGCAATCCTGTTTGTCTCCTTGACTGTGGCACCACGAGACAGGGTGCCATGGTTTTTCATCCTGAACATCTCATCGGACCACCTGGCACGTCTGCTGATGGTCACGCATCAGCTTCATTGCCAAGCCACACACTAAACAACAGTTCTACTTTTCAATTAAGATGTTGATCTGAGGTCACCCAGGAGGCCAGGAAGGGCATTAGCTCCCTCTCCTTATGTTCCAGTTCAGCCTCTTTCTTTGGTCTTTGGTTATTGGAGAGAGTATTTTCCTACACACCAAGTATGGTCTGTTAGTAATACATCAGTTTCTTCATTCCCTGGAACTGCTTCTTCTACGTCCTTTGTCAACTCCACTTCTCCACCAAGGTGCTCAGTTTTAGGAGTGGAAACCAAGATTCACGGAAAATACACTGCTCCTGAATTTTACTTTTCCACAGGAAGCAATATATGTCAGCCTTCTGCCAGAAAACATCGTAGATAAGAAGTCCCGGCCACATTTTTATTACTCAGGATTCTTCAGGCTTGTGTGTGCGTGTGTGTACGTGACAGAGAGAGAGAGAGAGAGAAAGAGAGAGAGAGAGAGAGAGAGAGAACCAGCAAGACAGACAGAGCAAGACAGACAGAGACAGAGACGGACAAGGAAAGGCAGGAAGAAGTTTCATTTTAAATTTCTTTATTTTATTGTATTTTACATGCATGGGTGTTTTGCCTGAATGTAAATCTGTATACCGTATGCAATGCCTGTTGCCAGAGGGCATCAGATCCCTCAAGACTAGAGTTATAGGTAGTTGTGAGTCACCAGGTTCCCTGAAAGAGCAATCAGTGCTCTTGACCTCTGAGCCATCTCGCCAGAATCAACTCAAGCTGTATGCTGACAAGGCTTGAGTCTGTGGGTCCTCTGCTGCGATTTCTTTCCCGCTCAGGGGAAGCTAGGGTTTTGCTCTTTTTCAGACTTTCAACTGACTGGGGAAGGCCCACTACATTAGGATCTTCTTTTACTTAAAGTCCGCAAATGTAAATGTTAATTGCCTCCAAAATGTTCTCAAAGGAACATCCACAATCATGTTTGAGCAAATATCCGGGCCCTGCGACCCAGGAAAGCTGACATAAGTTAACCATTGTAATAGTATAAGTTGAATTTTTTTAATAACCTCGGTTTATAGCAGAATTCCAAAGTAGTTGTGTGAATGCCAGTTGCTGGGAGACACACTGCATTGAAAACCTGCATGGTACTGAGGCCCACAGCAGATCGGCACCAACCCATTTCACGGAAGGCCTGTGTGGTACTGAGCCCCACAATGCATCAGCATCAAAGGAGACGAAAGAAATTCCAGAAAAGATGGAACCACCAGGCAGACAGAAACATTAGAATTAGAAGGCTAGTTTGGCACACGCAGACTCTCGGCCTTTTTTTTTTTATTTTAATTTTTATTTATTTATTAAAGATTTCTGCCTCCTCCCCTCCCCCATCAAGTCCCTTAATGATTTCCTTCTGTTTCCTAGATGAACAAAAGGGAAATCCAGACGCCAAACACCTTGTCCTTCTTTCAGATAGACTTGGTAGAGCAGAGCCGCAAACGCAGACCTTTGGGGCTAGGCTGTTTCTCCTCTTAGCTCCCTGGCATGGGTAACTGGGGCACTGGCTTCTGGCGGCGGGGTCCGTGACTTTTGCTGAAATTCTGAACTTCTAGGACCCCAAATTCACCCCATGAATGGTTTTACACACAAGGATTCATTCCCCGCCAGCATATCTTCCTTGCCCCCGGCTCTACTTCTTGAACAGGAATGCTCAAACTCGGTGAGAGAAGTGCTGAGCGTGGGTGACTATCTGAAACCTGCGTCCGTCGCTTTAGCAACCCTGAAGTCACGTTTCCGGCGGAAACAACACGCGGGAGGAGGATCCGGTGTTGGCGGACTGTTTCAGAGGGTTTGCCGTCTAATACCCCAGTGGTGGTGTAGAAGACAGGCTCCCTCTGTGGGAGTGGGAGATCACTAGCTGTGGAGCGAAGGGAATGAGGCGGGAGGCTTGAAAAGTCTGTCCTTGGTGACTTCTGTCAGCTAAAGAGGTTCTAAAGCCATCCAAAACAGTTCCTCAGCTGAGGAACAAGCATTCAACCCATGAACCTGTGGGGACATTTCAGATTCAAAGCTTAGTAAAGATTAACTAGGTAATTTTTGTGGGAGAGAGACAATAGATTGAGGAATCTCATCCTGTGTAGGCATAAAAAAAAAAACACTTTTTTTTTTTGAGACAAGGTCTCACTTTGTAGACCAGGCTATCCTTGAACTCAGAGATCCACCTGCCTCTGCCTCCCGAGTACTGGTAAAGATGTTTTAGAAACACAAATGAAATTCTTGATGTAATTTAGAACTACCTTATAGAATTTATTTTATACAGAGATTTGCCTCAGGGCATCGAGTTGTTTAAATGAATTCTGTGCCTCCGAGGGGGACACCTGTAGACTGGGAGACAGAGCTGTATTCTGCTTAAATACAACAGAATCTCCTGTGGAGCCTGTCTGTGGTGTGAGCTGTCTCAGCTCCAGAATCACAGGCACCCATTGCTATCACCGCTCCATCCCAGCTTCCTACAGTGTCTTCTCCCTGACCCACCCGCAAGCACACTTCTCATGGTGTTTGCAGGCTCTGATGGACCAGAGCTGACAGAGGGACCCGCTCAGCAGCCTCTCTTGGTTTCATCCCACCTCCCTGAAGCTTCCCCTGTGTGTGTCTGGAGTTGACCCAATAGCTCAGCATCAGGGTGTTCCTGCCCTTGCTCGCTCTTCTCTCTCGCCCCAGATTCTCTGGTCCAGGTGAGACTGGCCTGCTTCAACTGCTTCAAGCAGAGATTTGCTCTCTATCAGGGAACTCTCTGCGAATCCAGCTGACTAATGGCTTTCTATCTTTATTATAAAACAACCTAGAAAAGTTCGTAGTTCGCTGAGAATCCCTCTGAGTCATACCTCAGAGAAAAACCTGCTCGTCATCCTGTTTGATTTTAAAAAGGCTTCTCCCGCTTCCCGGTCAGAGGAGCAGCCTCATCGTTAGTTGTGGATGTTTTCGAGACAGGGTTTCTCTGTAGCTTTGGAGCCTGTCCTGGAACTAGCTCTTGTAGACCAGGCTGGTCTTGAACTCACAGAGATCCGCCTGCCTCTGTGTCCCAAGTGCAGGGACTACCAGGCTCTACCAGTGCCTGGCTGTGCCACTACCGTCCAGGGCTTCCTCATTCTTAAAAGCCGCCCATCATGGCTTTGGACCAGGAGACTGGCAGACCTGCCTCTAGCATCGTTCAGGAACAGGTGACGTTTGTCATGTCACCTCTGTCCGAGATTTGATCGTCCCTGTAAAGAGAAGCTTATAACAACACTGTGTGCAGAGATGATGCATGGGGGTCCAGGGTTGTCTACAAACTAAATGAGTCATCTATGTGACAATACTTTATCTACTCAAATGTAAGTTCCCTTTATTATCAGATTACAGTCCCCATGAGTCATTTCATCCTTAATCCTACCACGATTTCTACCCCCTTCTTGTTTTCTGGCAAGATGATGCAGTTAGTTATATGCACACCCCCATGACACATTTCACACTTTTTTGGCTCCACCCTCCCTTCCCATTAAGTCTGTAAGTATTCCCTCGCTCACGAGGTCAAGAACCAAACAGCAACTCTTCCAGCTGGCAGCTGGGTGGCTGATGGTGGCACACTACTGTTCAGTTTGGTTGCAGCCATGTGCAAACCCCAAGGGATGATAAACTAAGAGTCCAGAATTGTGTGTTCCAGATTCCCACTGCTGTTGATTCTCTAGGAGGTTTCCAGGTTATTCATTTTTATAAAAAATAGTCTTTGAAACCCACTCCTTCCCAAATATTCCCTTCTGGCTTCAGATTTTATTCCTTAAAAAAAAAAGTCACTGAGTTCAGTTTCTACTGCTCGTATGTACATGAATATGGAATCATCCCCTGGGGCATGGGTGACCTTCCAGTGGCCACCCCATGAAGAAAATTGACTCCAAAATTGACTCCGCTGCCCCAGCAGTTAGGCCATTAAAAAAAAAAAAATCTATTCCGGTCAGGAAGTGAGTGTGATCTGCCTTCAAAAACACCACATCAGAGAGCTGGTATCTTCTGACCTAGCCTTGGAAGATGACTAAGTTCTACAATTGCAGAATGAAGAGGAACATTAAGACGTGAATAGGGGCCAGGGACACCTTTAATCTCTGCATTCAGGAGGCAGAGGCAGGTGGATCTCTATGAGTTCAAGGCCAGCCTGGTCTACGCAGCGCATTCCAAGTGGACACAGAAAGACTCTGTCTCAAATCAACCCTCCCCGTGAAAAGGAGGGGAGGGGGAGTTTGTCACACCTCTGGTGAACTTCCTATACCCTCACAGTCTGAGGGACCATTTTCCCATCGTTCTCTGTACCCCCTCACCCTGCTGGATATGTCAGCCTAGTTTTCCTAACTGACCTTCAGCCCAATTCACCCTCGCATTTCCCTGCCTGGACCGAAGCCCTGCCTTGAACTTCAGACTGCCTGGCTTACTTCCCGACGCTGCTTTGCTGACACAACCCATTCCTCCAGAGGGTTGGGTCTACGCCCAGTGTTCTGCTCCAGGCCCGGTAACCCCACAGCAGATGCAGCATCGGTAGCTACAGGTTTGCCGGGTCCCACCTTTCCGCTTCCTCCCTACGGGCTCTGATGCTGAGGTCCCACCGTGCCTCATCCCTAAACCCATCCCATTCAAACAAGACATGGAAAAGCCTCATCTGGGGCTCGCTTTCTCACGAAAGGGTCGTAGTAGGTGACTTCTAAAGCAGTTGGAAGGGAGTTTCTGATACCAGCGTCCTTCGTTTCTAAGTAGGCCAACTGTAAAAGTCCACACTGGCTCAGAAAAACGGAGGCTTGCAAGAGGGTGAGTCAGACTGAGCAGAATGTCAAGCTAACTGTGGAGCCGGGAGATCCAACAGCAGCATGTCACTGGGCAGACAGCAGGCTCATCTCTGGCAGGAGGCTGTGACTGGGAAGTCACTGGGCAGACAGCAGTGGCAGCCTCCTGCCAGAGAGGAGCCTGCTCAGACAGCTATGGGCAAGACACTCGCGCCCGGCCACACCCAGCCCATTCGCCACACTCACACCAGGGAATTAGTAACGCCATCTTGTCTTTCCAGAGGAATGCGGATTCTTTCGTGACCTAAAGCTATTTAGCACGGTGACTCTGTAATTCTACCTTTTCTCGTGGCTAATGTCTGTGCTTTCGGGTTCAGTATCATCTCAGTACAGGGCCCATTTCCTTACACGAGTGGTTCCCGAGCGCATAGTCTTCCTCTCGGGGCTTCCTTAATTCCTTTCAGATGCTTCCCCGGACTGTGCAAAACTAAGAACTCAGGTCCTTAGAGGGAGACATTTGAGCCCCATGGTTATTTTATTTTATTTGTTTTTTTTTTTTTTTTTTTTTTTTTTTTTTTCGAGACAGGGTTTCTCTGTGGTTTTGGAGCCTGTCCTGGAACTAGCTCTTGTAGACCAGGCTGGTCTCGAACTCACAGAGATCCGCCTGCCTCTGCCTCCCGAGTGCTGGGATTAAAGGCGTGCGCCACCACCGCCCGGCTCTATGGTTATTTATCAGTTGTGATTTTTGCAAATTTCATCCAGGCCTTGGATTTTCCAGCTGGAAAAGAGGTGGAGATGCCTGTGTGGGAGGGACAACCACCGACGATGGCGGAGTCTCATATACAGAAACTTCCCCCAAATGGGAACCCCCAAAGCCCTTCCTGCCTTCTAAAAAATTCCCCCTTCAGGGCTTTTTTTTTTTTTTTTTGCTTATTTGACCTTTCCCTCACATTCTTACATAAGCCCGCAAGCCCTCTCAGGTCTCCACAACCTTCCTGCTCCAATTCCGGGCCTACAGCATACCGAGTCAGCATTAGCACTTCCTGGAGCCAGTATTCTTTTTTCCTCCTCTCCGTCTTTTCCATTTTATTTATTTATGCATTTGCTTACTTACTTGGTGTGTGGGCACGTGCACGCCTCTGTGGAGGTCAGAGAACGGCTTAAGGGAGTCAGTTCTCTTTTTCCGCCATGTGGGTCTCCGTGGTCAAATTCAGGCCAGTACGCTTGGCAGCAAACGCATTTACTTAACCGCCGAGCCATCCCTTTTTAATCCCATGCCCCCCTCTCTGCACGTGTGTGTATGTGAAGGTGCATTTGTACCTGCGTGTACGTATGTGGAGGCTAGATGGAGTCTCTGGTATTGCTCAGGTATGTCTCTGGTATGTTACTCAGGTGCTTTCCACCGCTGTTTTTAAACTTTTTATTTTATGTGCATTGCCGCTTTGCCTCCACTCATGTCTCTGTGAGAGTGTTGCATCCCTTGAAACTGGAGTTACAAGTGGGTGCTGGGGATTGAACTTGGGTCCTCCAGGAAGAGCAGCCAGTGTTCATAACTGCCGAGCCACCTCTCCAACCTCTTTTTTTCCTTTTCTTGTTTGTGCTTTATTTTGTTTGAGACAAGATCTCTCACTGGTCGGATACTCACCATTTAAGTCTGGCTGGACAGTAAACCCCAGGAATCCACCTGTCTCCACCTCCCCATTACAAGTGTAAGCATTACAAGTGTAAGCAGCCGTGTCTATCTTTTTAAAAACATAAATTTAGGTACGAATTGAGGCAAGCATTTTACCAACGTTTCCTTTTCTCATGGTTAGAAGATGGAGTCATGGCTGAAGGTGTGGAGAGCTCTTCTGTCTGTTCATCACAGTGAACCTTTGAGTTCTGCTGCCATGAGTCAGGAGACCCTGAGAGGTAGTGAGGAAGAGCGTGGGGGACACAGTAAGGTGACGTCAAGCTACTGAACTGGGAATTAGCTGTGTGGCTCAGTTCTGGCTGGCTGCCGGTTAACATTCCTAGTTCCATCTTCAAGAGGATTCAAGCTAGCGTCAGGAGCCATAGGCCCTTACGGATCATTTAACTCTACTGGTTACTACACAGACAGAGAAACCAAGGAGGCTTCCTGGAAAGGCCAGGACTGTCGCCAAAGGTGGAAGTCTAAATTCTAGGTCCTCATTTCTTTGCATTTCCCTATGATAAAATAATCATTATTCATATCCAGCACGCTGAGGCCAGGCATGGGGATGAATTCTTGTTATCCCACCACTTGGGAGGTAGAATTAGGAGGGTCAGGAAATCAAAGCCAGCCTTGGCCACATATTAAGTTCAAGGCCAGCCTTTGTCACAAGAGACCCTATCTCAAAACAAAAATAAACAAACAAACAAAAAAAAACCCAGCACAAAACACCCAAAATAACAGTGAATATTCAACCCATTGTGGGCACTTACTAAACCTGATTGTTGACATCAGCATGGAGATGCTGGCGAAAGGCTCTCTGCATAGATGCCAGTCATCCCTCTATTTTATATCAGGTTCTGAAGGTACCAGATGGTGGGGGATATGGGCACTGTGCTTGGCTGTGGGTTCTATTTTGTCGGCAGTGCTGAGCCATCCCAGATTTCAGATGAGAGGACTGACGTGGTTCATTTAAAGAGAAATTGAAACTCAGAGCATTGGAAGATTTGGGGTTAGATGCTTGAAGATTTAGGAGTTTTCAGAGTCATTCTGGCAACAGATGAGAGATGGTAGGAACACAAAAGGATTATGTGTGTGCACCAGAAATACATTTCTTAAAAAAAAATGTATATGATGGGTGAGAGAGGGCATGCGTGTGGGGGGCAACATTGGAAACTGATTTTGGAAAAGAGGAAAACTTTTGGAAATTGATTCTCTTCTTCCATTATGGGCTCTGGGATCGGACTCAAGTTGCCAGGCTGTGCGATAAGTGCTTTTACCTGCTGAGGCGTCTTGACTTGCCGCAAACCTCTCCATTGCTGCGGCTCCATTGGACTGGCCATCTACTCAAGATCATAGATGTACAAAGTCCTTGATATTTGTAAGTAGAAGACAAAAAGGGGTGGAGCAGAGGAGCAGACAGGGCCTTAGGATAGACCAAGCACAATTTCTTAGGACCCGGGACTCCTGCCTTGGATCCCAGAGGAATCAAGTAGGCTTCACCTAGGACAAAACATACATTCGACGGTCACTGTCCTGGGAGGAACACGTGCAGCTAAGAGCAACTAAAAGTCTCTAACAGACACTGAGATTTTGACTAACATAAACAAAGCAAAGTGCAGCAAAGTTTATCAGCCACGACACACAGGAAGATTATCTTATTAGAAGTACCACTTACTGGGTTGGAGATTTACGACCACGCACATCTACCCCAAACAATAGTCTGTGTTAAACACATTACTATTGATTTCCTGGGTTACTTTAAGTCAATCCATTTAACCATTTTAGCCATTCATCTGCAAAATAACTGGGCATAGCTCGCACGGCTTCTAAAGGCCCCATCGGTTCTAAAATAAGTAGGGAGGCGATATGTAATTACATACTGTGTTATGGCAGTAAGCCACACCCTTACTATTTCTGAAGAAGCCTTAAAAGGTCGCATGATAATTAAGGACTCTTGCCTCACCTCTGACTTCCATCTACCACTGCGATGGGTGAGCATTTCTCCGGTGGACTGTACAGTCCTGGACCATCTGGGAAGATGCTCCCAGTTGACGAACAGAAAGCTGGAATGAGGCCTGAGACGCACTGTCCCCTTGCCCTTTTCGGTCTCCAGAACAGACTGATTTCTTTACTTTGAACTGTCTCATTTGTTTAATTATCTTGTCAAGTTTTTTTTCTCGAGGCATGGTTTTTGGCTCTACGGTTTGGCAGTGAACCGAGACTAGATTAGAAAAGACGCTCGTTACGAGTGAACCTTTCCAGCCAGGCCCTGCTGGCTTCCTCTCAACCCTCTTCCCCTCTGCTTGCTTCTGTGACTTCTAACGCAGCCCAGTTGATCTTTTTAAAACTGTTAAAATTTTTATCTTATTTTAAAATCGACTTGTGTGTGTATGCGTGTGTGCACATTGTGTGTGTGCACATTGTGTGTGCGTGTGTGAGCTTGTGCACACACTTGCATCCGTGCGCATGCGTGTGTGTGTGTGTGTGTGTGTGTGTGTTTGTGTGTGTGTACCAGGGACTAAACTCAGATCATCTGGCTTGTGTGCTTCTCACCTGCTGAGCAGTCTCAGCAGTCCAAGCTTATGTGTTTTTCTAATGTTACTCTTTCCAATGTGAACACTTCTCTCCTTGTCTCTGAATTCTTCCTGGACTCTTGTTCGCAAACTGTCTCAAATCTTCCTTGCCCTCGGGGTCAGTGGACAAGTACGTGCCGTCTTTCTCCTCTGATGGAGCAAACATCCCACTCCATTGAACTTCTAGGACTTGCTTTTTGTTAGTTTTTTTAAGACAGAATTTCTCTGTGTTCCGGAACTCACTCTGTAGAACAGACTGGCCCTGAACTCACAGAGATCCACCTGTGTAGCAGTAAGTCTGAGCAATAGGCCAAACAGTTTGTAATTAATATTAAGCTTTGGTGTAATTATTTTGGGACTGGGTAGTGGGGAAGCAAAACCACCACCCTGTTTACATATCTGTATGTGTATTTCCTACATGTGTGGGTGCCTTCCGAGTCCAGATGAGGGCAACGGATCCAACAGCACTAGAGATATAGGCAGTTGTGGACCACCCGGTGTGTGTGTCCACTGAGGCCAGAACAAGGTGTTGAATTCGCTGGAGCTTGCATCACAGGCAGTTGTGAGCTGCCTGATATGGGTGTTGGGAACTGAACTCTGGCCCTCTGGAAAAGCAGCAAGTGCTCTTAACCACTGAACCATCTCTCCCGCCCCACATGCAGCTTTTTCCATCTGTGTGTTGAGTCTAAACTTGAGACTCAACATGTGTGCAGCAAGCCGCTAGGCCATCCCCCAAGCTCCCCTGTAGTTCTTGAGGCAGGAGGATTTGTATCTTGTCATTTTTTTATTTCCATTTGGGTCTAGAACAAAATTTAATGTGCTTAGAAAAACTTAGGCCCACATTCTTTTCCTCCTTTTGGTTCTTCTTATTCACGAGGTGACTTCAGTCATAAAATTAATATTCCATAAATTAAAACATCCCATTATCTCTAAGCGATAAATCAGATATCAGACCATTCTGTACAGTTGTGAACTTGAGCCCAGAGCTCGCTGCACTGCTCTGCTTTTAGACTGAGTGATCTTTGCTTCCCACAGCCAGGGATCAGCCTGGCTCTGGTAGGCAGGCACCCTGATGGCCAGTGTCATCTTGAGCACAGTTCTCTCCACAGGGAGCCTCACCAATGATCCGTGAACAAACTGGTGAGCAAACACGAACTGGCAGAAAACATTTGGTATTGGGCTCACAGGACAAGGTTCAGCTGTCGTCAGTTCTCTGGGTCAAATTCAAATCCCTCTCTGAAATATTTCCAAAGCCATTTCTTCCATCTTCACAGAGACTTCTTTGGTTTGTGTTCATGGATCTATGCCAAATTGCAGTTTACCCAACACTGTGCTTTGTTTATTTGTTTCCTATACTCCGTTTGACTTTTCCCATATTTGGCCTTGGCTGAGGACTCCTAGCATATGGTGTACATGGCTAGGCAGGCAGATTTCTTAGTATTTTTTATCTTACTATAAAAAAAATTAGATTGAAGGTCAGTTCTAATAATAAGCCAGAGACTAGTCATTTCTTTTCAGTGAGTATTAACTTTAATTTACTTCTCTTTGGTGATTTCCACTGCATTAATATTGAGGCAAAATTCAGGTCAAGTAATGTATCATTAATAGGACTTAGTTCATGAATAAGAGTCACACAAAGTAGCACAGGCCCAAAGAACTGGGCCTAGAGAAATGAGGACAGACAGGACCCAAAACAATTAAAGTCCAAGATTTTGTCTTCTCTCTGCTCTCTGAAATAGCATCTTTCTCATGACTAACTCAAGACCCAGCTTTTCTGTAAAACCCCCTACCCCCCACCTCCGCATGCATGCACACAGGCACGTCTACTTATGCCAGACAGGGATCCTACAGCAGAACAAAGTACCGATATCACCAAAGTCCAACCTGGTGAACCTGTGAGTTGTACAGGGCCTGCTTAAAAGAATATGGGTGAGGGGTTACATGTAGAAGCAGAAATGACTCAAAGATAGCTGCTCACAAAACTGGCAAACCTGGAGCACACTACACAGCCTCAGACAACTCAACAGGTTGGGGGAGGATCCTTCCAGGTCGAGCAGTTGACCTCAGCCTCTTCCAGGTCGATCCACCAGCTTCTGCTTCTTCCAGGCAGCTGGCCTTTTTTCAGTTTTCTTTGAAGCTTTGACTCATCTCAGCAATCTTTATTGCTTACTCATCCTGAGAGGGAGGGGCCTAGTGAATCTGGTCAGTTTCAGGGACTTCCTGAAGACATTTTGAGTTATTTCTCTTCTATCTTAAGGAGTTTCCCTGGAAGATGGAGTGTTCAGTCTTGGAGGAAACTGCTACCAGGCTGTGGAAGCACAGGCCTTTCATATAGGGTAGGTGTGTAAGTAAGTCTCTGATGTGGGAATGATTTCTTATTAATAAAGAAACTGCCTAGGCCCATTTCATAGGCCA
>NC_022023.1:6342691-6351360 GCF_000317375.1 Microtus ochrogaster
TAAGAGCTAGCCAATAAGAGGCTGGAACTAATGGGTCAGGCAGTGATTAAAAGAATACAGTTTCCGTGTAATTATTTCAGGGCATAAGCTAAGCTAGCCATGTGGGCGGCCGGGTGCGGGGGACGCAGCTCTGCCGCTCTTATTTCAACAAGTCTCAACTGTTGGTTCTCCAGTGACCTCTTCTGCATGGCATTCTTTTTTCCCTCCAAGAGAGAGGTTCTCTGTGTAGCCCTGGCTGTCCTGGAACTGGCCCTGGCTGGCCTTGAACTCAGAGATCCACCTGACTCTGGCTCTTGAAGGCATGAGCACCCCCACCCACTTCTGTGTAGCACTCTTTATTATTATTATTATTAATTTTATGATCACTGGTGTTTTGCCTGCATGTATGTCTGTGTGAGGCTGTCAGAAGCCTTGGAACTGTAGTTACAAACAGGTGTGAGCTGCCATGTGAGTGCTGGGATTTGAACCCAGGTCCTCTGGAAGAGCAGGCAGTGCTCTTAACTGTTGAGCCATATCTCCAGCCTCCTGTGTGGCATTCTTACCTGTAGAGTAATGTTCTGTTTTTAGACGCCTGTTCTAAAGACTTCTGTCCATTCCTTTCCTAATCCATTCATTCTTCCAATATTAATCAATGTCACCATGTGTAGGAACTAGGGAAGAAAAATGAGTAGGCCAACGAGGTTTTTTTTTTTTTCTGGTGGGAGGACCAAAATAGACAGATGGTTAAAACTCCGAGTGTGACAAGTATCATGATAGAGCTTTATTAAGGAGACTGCCAAAAGGTAGGTGGCAATTTCAGAGAAGGGAATGTCACAAAAACCCGTGAAGAGAGAGTGCACTCGGGAAAATGGTGACAGCGTGTGCCTCACGCAAAAAAAAACAATGTTGAATGCAGACGCGTCTCACGGGGCAAATGCCGTCTACTCTCTGGTAGTCATGCACTAAGTGAAGGGATCTTTGTGAGCCCAGAAGCTAATAGTTGACAGAGAATCGAATGACAATGAGCCGGGAATCCAGGGCACTGCCCGGGAGGAGCTGCCATGATGTCTCAGTTATTGGAGGATCTTTGAGATCAGAGGGAGGGGGGTACCTTGAAGCAGACACTAAAAAAGGCGATGAGATAGATGGCAGAGCCGTCAATGTCACCTAGTTGGTGATTTGGGGGAAGGGTAGGACAGGACATTAGTGTCATTAGCCAGAGGGAAGTCGTACTTCAAGCCTGGTGTAGTCACAGAAGCAGACTAAGCAAGTGTCCAGCTTTAGGACCCATCACTGAGCTCCTGAGTCCGAGTCATCCCCAGTCTGCACTGTAGCTCCAAAGCTTGCACAGTCTTTGCTTAGTTTAGCGGGCTCCTGCCCCCTCCTCTTTGGCCTTCCGAGTTTAGCGCAGGGCCCACCGCTCCAAGGTGCTCACACTGGCTTGTATCCTCTTCCAAGCTCCCGTAGTAGTAAGCACACCCCTGTTGTTGGGTTAGCATTCACACCACCAAGCATTCGCCCTGCTTTTCATAGCTGTACTAAGTCGTGGGTTCTCTGAGGACAGGTTTGGGAGGGTTTTGGGCTAATCCAAGCCTCATTGGCCTTTTGTATCTCATCTGTCTATCTATCTATCTATCTATCTATCTATCTATCTATCTATCTATCTATCTATCTATCTATCTATCTATCATCTATCCATCCATCTATCTATCTTTGATTTTTTTTTTTTTTGAGACAGGGTTTTTCTGCCCTTGCTGTCTGGCATTCATTTTGTAGATCAGGCTGGCTTTGAACTCACAGAGATCCGTCTGCTTTTGCCTCTTGAGTGCTGGGATTAAAGGTCATACTTTACATTCTGCCCACCTAGCACTGCCGTTCTGTTAAACTGTGACACTATCGGTGTTACATCTACATCAGAGATGTGGACAGAGAAGCAAGTGAGCGAATAAAATTCAGGCTCAGAGCCGGGTTCAGCCTCTTCTGGATCACCCTCCTGCTTTCTGATTGAGTGGCTTAGATGGGTAGCTCATCTCCACGGGCTTCTAGGCTCCTGGCCTCTTCCTCTTTTGTACCCATTCTGCACTCAGTTATTTTTCCTGAAATAAATTCATTGCTGTCTATGGTAGTCTATGTCCTGTAATCTCAACACTTAGGAGGCTGGAACAGGAAGGCTGCCATGAGTTAAGAGACCAGCCTGGGCTGGAGAGTGAATCCCTGTCTCAGCACACACACAGAGACACACACATGTGCCTGCACACACATGCACACATGCCTGTACTCCTGTGCGCATGCACATACATGTACACAGACAGATCAATCATTTTTGCCCCCTTGTTGCCTGCAGAGCAAAGCCTGTCTCTTTAGCAGGCTATGTCTTCTGGGATCACCTTGTGGCTGATTATACTCAGCCGTGTCGCTGATAGGCCAACTACTCCACGCCCCTCCTTCACAGCGAGATTTCATTCTTCTGTGCTTTTTCTTCACGCTCTTAAGGGGATCACAACAAAACGTCCCACGTTCACTCCAGCGGGTGAATGCCTGCTTGGTCATCATTTAAAACCCGGTCCTCAGAATCCAAGAGTTGCTTCCTCGGCAAAGTCTACCTCCCTCCCCTGCTTCCCCCAGATGTGTAAGCACCGCCTCCACTCTTCTTCTGGGGCATCTTCGCTGGTGTTCATCACCAGTCACCCTGATGGAAATAATCTGCTTCCTCGCCCTTCTGTCTCAGTCCGAAAGCACGAGCTCCTTTAGTTCAAAGGCCGTTCATTATCAACGTATGAGCACGTAGGCGGTTCTCCAATAGATGCTGGCTGAAACAGTCAAGTGAGTTACACGGAATTTTACATGTATTGCCCCCAACTGTGACTTATTCACCTCCCTCCAAGTGAAATGTAAAATAAATGACTGACTGAACGCCGCCCTTTACATTTGGTAATGCCATGTGGTTTTTATCTCTGACTTGCAAACCAGGCAAGCCTAGCTCTATCACTTTACAGGGAAGACAACTAAGGATGAATGCAGGTAGGTATCTTTTCTTTTTGACAATTTTTTTTTCAGTTTTTTTATAATTATTTATTATGTATACAATAGTAAGTCTGTGTATATGTCTACAGTCCAGAAGAGAGCACCAGACCTCATTATAGATGGTTGTGAGCCACCATGTGGTTGCTGGGAATTGAACTCAGGACCTTTGGAAGAGCAGGCAATGCTCTTAACCACTGAGCCATCTCTCCAGCCCTTCAGTTTGTTTTATTTTGTATGTATGAATGTTTGGTCAGCATGTACATATGTGTACCACATGTGCTCCTGGTACCAGTGAAGGCCAGAAGAGAGCACTGGATCCTTCTGGAGCTGGAGTTAGAGACGGTTCTGAGCTGCCGTGTCGGTGCTGGGAACCAAACCTGGGTCCTCTGCAAGAGCGACAAGTGCTCTAAACCCTAGAACCACCTCTCCAGCCCCAGTATTATCTTTCCTGAGAATAGGAGGTGGGAGAGCAGTACTTAAGCAGACGCTTCTCGGACATTTAAGGCAATGTCCATCTCACAATACCGTGCTTCCCCAAGCACTTGGACCTACTGGGTCTTGCTTGGTTAGCTTCTCCAAACTACATTGATGAGAATGATGAAAATCAGGCTTGTCTTTGGCCTGACCACCTCTACTGTCCACCTGTGAGACCTTGGAGATGCCAGTCTACACATTGGTTGGGACACACAAGAAACAAAGCCCAGGCCATCTTCCTGGCAGGAAAGCCGTGTCTTCTAGCATGTGAGTTGGCTCTCGGTTCCCTGGGATCAGATGGACGGCCCCTCTCACAACTCATGGGTTTGGCCTGATATCCAGCCAGCAGCAGTCTGCTCCATGGCTCACTGGGGAACGCGAAACTGTTGACTCCTGAAATGTTGTTCTAGTCGCTGAGCCCTCAAGGTGAAAGGTCTCTCGGCGGGATGAGAACAGACCAGATTTACCCAACTCCGCGTGGCGTCAGACAGCTCTGAGTCACATTCCGTTATGTCCCGCAGAGCAGCTGAGGCTTACCCCGTGTCTGACTCCTCAGAATACCTGCCCTCCGAGGGCAGAGGTCTCCAGCTCCACCGCACAGCTGCAGAATGGGAAACTCTTACTGCCGAGCTCTCAGCAGACTGGAGGCTGGACGGGGCCCTGACAAGTTTCCACTTTTGCCTTTTGCACCTGCTGCTGAGCTTTCAGCTTCCAATGGAGAAGAGCGGCTTACCAAAGGGTGTGCGTTTTTGTTCTGAAAAGCAGAGCACAGGAGACAGCCAGAAGAGGAGAAGAACGTGAATATGCTTGTGAAAACCTACTTCGTGATAGCCACTTGAAACACGTCCTTCACAGGCCGGGGTGAAATCAGTGGGTAAAATGATTGCCGAGAAAAACAACAATACCCCACCCCGACCGCAAAGCCAGGCATGGTGGCACAGGCTTATAATCCAAGTGCTGGAGAAGTAGAGAGATCCTTGGGGCTCATGGGCCAGTGAGAGACCCTGTTCCAGAAGCACCACGTGGGGGCCAGAGAGATGGCCCTGCAGTTAAGCGTGCCTGCTGCTTTTGCAGAGGCCCACAGCTCGTTACTCAGCGCATACGTTGGGCAGCTCACAATTTCCTGTAAGTCTGACTCCAGGGAGCCTGTGCCTTCTTCTGGCCACTGTGCATGTGTTTTTGCGTGTGTGCACACCTTAACATTTATGTGTACACTCATGTACCTTTACGCACACACACAGAGATACACGTGTGTTTGTTTTTGTGTGTACACACATTTAGAAAAAATCTTCTCACTGGGCATGGTGGTACAAGCCTTTAAAAACTCGGTACTTGGGAGCCAGAGGCAGGTGGACCTCTGTGAGTTCAAAGCCATTCTGGTCTACATGGCCCCAGGACAGCCAGGGTTAAATAGAGAGACCCTGTCTCAAAAAGCCCCAAACCAAAACCGAAATCTCATTTGATCATCACTATAATCATTTCCCCCATTTTCAGTGTGTGTAAACTGAAGAATTCTCCAGGCAAAATAGTCTATTTCTTTTTCTTTGACCAACACAACAATACAAAGCATTGGCCCTGGTCCCAAGTGTCGGTGATAGGAGCCCAGCATGTAGATGAGAGAGAACACAGCCATACAGGCAGTGTCTTTACTTTGCACAGGTCTGAGGCTGTGGTATCTTGTTCCATGTGCCACTAATGTAATCAGAAATTAGATTTGGAGCCGAAATCTACCAATGTTGGGGGAAAAGGAAGCAGTTTGGGGGTTAGCGAGATGGCTCAGAGGTTAAGAACACTGCTTTTCTTCCAGAGGACTCAGGTTTGATTCCTAGCACCCACCCAGCAGTTAACAACTGTCCATAACTCCAGTACCAGGGGATCCAGCACCTTTTTCTGTCCTCCTTGGGTACCAACATGGCTGCCTAAACATGACCTGAACAGGGATGGCACCAACAGGAACGGTAACATGGATGGGGAAAAGCTCCCGAGGCCTCAACCCTAGACAAAGAGCTACAGGCAACTAAGGAAGAGAAAAGCATGCCAGTCGGCTATCCAAAGCCAAGTGGTCATACATACAAGTAATATTATACAGATAGAGCAGGATGCCTTTATAAATTTAGACATAAACGTATATATATATATGTATATATATACATATATATATATATATGTCACAATGAAAGAAAAAGATAATAAATCTGAAAGAGAGTAAAGGCATGGGTGAGATGCCACATGGGAGAGTTTGGAAGGGGAAATTATATAACTATGTTATAATTTCAAAAAATAGAATAATTTAAAACAGTCAAAAACCCCCACTCATACATATAAAGTAAGTAAAAGTTTTAAAAATAACCTTGAACTAGAGCTCAATTATGTTTGGGTCTAAGGGCTACTGCATAGATGTGAAATCTTGCCTTCATTTTCTTTATCCCTAAAAGAAGAACACATTGTTCTCCTCTTGGAATCGCTATAAGCATTCAAGGAGAATTTGAATGTTTTGGAAAGTATGGCTTGCAGAACTGGCCGACTCACAAATGAGCCTCTTTCCTCCACTAAGATTTCTTTATCTGTGTATACAGTGCTTTGTATATCCATCTGCACAGTATAAGAGGGCATCGATCCCATTATAAATGGTTGTGAGCCACTACCATGTGGGTGCCAGGAATTGAACTCAGGACCTCGGGAAGAGCAGCCAGGGGTCTTAACCACTGTACCACCTCCAGCCCCACAAGTAAGCCAGTTCTTATCTAGTATCTCTTCTGTGGAGCTCTACCTGTGGCTGGGTAACATTGATTTCTTAGTTTTCTTAGCTGCGAGTCAAGAGCAGCTGCATGGGAGAAGAAGCGCAGACTAGGAACTGGGCGACTAGGGTTGGAGTCTTGACTTTATTAGTTGCCGACTAGGTCTCGATTCTGTGCCGACCTCTGAGGGTCGCCTGCGGTGCAGACGAGAGTATAAAAACACGAAGGCCTTTCTCAGTCCTAGTACGTGGCCCGAGCGAAAGCTCTTTATCCAACAACACGTCCTGATGTGTGCCAGGTGGTCAGGGTGCAAAGGCAATGGAAATGTAATCTCCCTTAGCAGAGTGTGATGAGATAAACAAGCAAATGGGTAACTACACCACCGCGCGCAAGCGCCCTTTCAGGAGGAGCAGGTTGCCGAAAGGACAAAGAGCAAGCACTAGGTTGCCTATCTGTTGTTGCAAAACAAATTACCACCAGAACTTAGCGGCATGAAAAACAAGCATCCATGAGCTTGCATCAGTTCTGCGTGGGAGGAATCTGAGAATGGACAGGCTGATTAGTTACACCTGGTTAAATTAGACCCCACTTGGCCTGATGCGGTTCCTCAAGTCTACTCTACTTGGAGACAACAACCAATAACTAGTGTCTGCTCCTATACTGTACCACCAGGAGTGGGCAGAGGGTCCGTCTGTCTTAAAGACAACACCGTGTATAGTGTCTGCCTTTCTCCCTGGTGTCGTGCCCTCGTATTTAATAAAATGAAAGAGACTGAAAGGAAACACAGTGAATTCAGGGCACACTGAAAATGTCATAGGGTCAAGACATGGTATCTGAAACATAGGTATCATATGCACACATGAATGCAGGAGTAGATGACACAGCCATTTCTTTCAGGTTTTGCTAGGTTTTGTATGTGTGTCTGCCCGAGACAGCATCTTTTTCCCTCCCCTCTTCCCAGAGGTTTTCATTTATAGCCCCTGGACTGACCACTTTGAAACAGAGTGAACAGTGCCACAGACACATGGACAAACTTCAACTTTGTTTAGTTCAGCCTGCTCGCTGACCCCCGACTTTTCCATTTGTACTTATTACGACACAGTACTCCTAGATTTCAAGATACTTTCAAAACATGAGGCAATACGACCAGCTACAGCTTTATCCTGGCTGTGTCTGGGATTAGCTCCTCTCTGAGCCACCTTAGACCTTCAGAGTGCCATGAGGGTTGCTATGACTTCATTCTGGCACTGGTGTTTCCCTCAGATATCACTATGGGAATTTCTAGAAGCTTCCTCGAGCAGCTGATCTCACACCCATGGAGCCCCCTGTATGCCGCCATCAGTGCCTCCACCAGGCCTTGCAATGGCTTGGCTTACTACTTCCTGCCTTTTTGTTGGGAAGGAGTACAGTTTAGTGGTACAGATCATCACGGGCTGTACAGCTAGAGCCCCTTTTCATTCTCTGAGCTGTTGGGGCAAATTACTTAATGTCCTTGAACCTAAAATGTTCACGTTTGTAAATTAGGAAGGATAATTTATTTACATCACAGGGTTATCATGAGGACTGAGCACTTAACCGCACGGACTTAGAACACAGCCCCCCAAAAACACACTTGCCAATGCTAGAGATCTAATCAGGCTCGTTTGGGCCGTGACTGGGTAGTGACGAACTTCAGGGGATGCGCTTTGATGGAAGGAGAAAGAGCAGTGGATGGAAAGGGCTGGAAATGCTACCTCTCTATAGTCACTCAAGGCTTAGAAGGACCCAAACTAAGAGGTAAAATTCAAGGGGTAAGGAACTTGCTCCGTGTCACACTGCTATGCCCCGTGTCCTTCCTCTGTTCTTCACTATAACACTCTGGGGATTTGATTATTTAATTGGCCTGCTTTGTGATGAATCCATGCATTTACCTTGATCTATAGTTATTATAATGTTTAATATTATGATGTTTTATCATACATTTATTATATAGGTTCAGATATTATACACAATAAAATTAATGTATATATGTATATATTCCTCACAGTTAAGACTCAGACTTTTTGTACATTTAGTTCTTACTCCTCTCCCACTTCCTTCACTGGCCATGAGACATTCTGCGAGCCCTGCTCGCTACAACTTCTCTTTTCCTCCTAACAGCCCCTCCCACCCCCACCCTGGTTTTCCAGCAAACTCTTTTCTCAACTGCGGTCTGATTCCCCTCTTCCTCTCAGCTCTCAGCTGTTCCATTCAGGGCCTGGGCTTTACCATGTTGTGTGTGTGCTAAGTGCTGGCCTCCGCAGGCTGGCATCAGAGGCCCAGTCTAGCTCCATGCTGCTGTGTATCAGTCTGGGGGGCGAGGAGCAGGAGGGGAAATCAAGAGTCCCACTGAACTTACTGAGCCTGTGCTGTTGGCTCACTGAAGCTTGAGCTCAGTGGAAGCCTTGCCCGCCTGTCTCTTCCAGATTGGCTATA
>NC_022023.1:6351671-6373001 GCF_000317375.1 Microtus ochrogaster
ACAGTGGGACTGATCTATTGGGAGCTCACCAATGCCAGCTGAATTGTGACTCGAAAAGCAGGGGATAAACCCGGACTCTCTGAATATGACGGACAATGAGGGCTGCTGAGAAGCCAAGGACAATGGCACTGGGTTTTGATCCTACTTCTAGCTCTGGCTTTGTGGGGGCAAAATTTCAGTTTTTAATCGAGATCTTATTAGGCTTAAAGATCAATTCAAGGAGAACCGAACTTCATCCAAGAGCATGGTTCACACCTGCGGTCATGAGGTCTTTGCTATGTTTACTATTTATTTTGTTTGTGTGCAGACATTCCCGCCCTTGCAGTAGGTTGGAAGACAGCTCCATGGGGTTGGTTCTCTCTGTCTGTATGTGTGTGCTGTGGATTGAACTCAGCTATCAGGCTTGCCCAGCAAGCACCCCTACCCTCTGATCCACCTCTTCTGGTCGTCTGTAATTTTTAATTGTTAGTCATTGAAGCCAAGTCCCCCGCCCCCAAGCTTAAGTATTTTAAAGAAATTACTTTTCATACAGTATGAATTTCTCAGTCCATATTTTTACCAGATTCTTCCTCCCCAACACTGGCTATGTTTTCCCCACTTGAGACTGATATAGGTTGTTACTTTTTTTTTTTCATATTGGGCATTAAGAACTAATCAACAACTGCGCATCCACAAGCTTGTCTCCTGACCACTGTTCTATGTGTCCAGTATCTTCCTTGGGGCATGCTGGCTTCAGCAGCACATGTACTAAGACTGGAAGGGAAACCATTCTTAGGAGAAAGTGCACAGGAGGCAAATGTTTTGAATCCTTGCAGATTAGAAAATGCCCTTCTTTTGCTATCTTATTTGAATGCCACTGTGGTCAGCAGAGTACACAGCTCAAAACTCAGACTTATTTTCTTTGTTGAGGGGTAAAGAGATAGATGGCTCAGTGGTTAAGAGCACTGGTGCCTCTTACCTAGAGACTTTGGGTTTTTTTCCCAGCACCCACACAGAGGCTCACACGGCCTTTGATGACCTCTTCTTACCTCTGCAGGCATCAGGAATGTGCACTGTGGGCCAACTAGGTAGCACAGTTAATTATCATTATCTGTGCATGATGACACATTAGAGTAGGGCTAGTATTTTATTTGAGGTCTTTAAGGTTTTTTATTATGTCCACTAAATTCAATATTGGGTGAAAGAAAATAAAGTCAGGTTGCAATTCCAAAGGAAAACTGGAGGAAAGTTCAAAGTTCAGCTTCTGGCTGGAGTTCTTCCAAACCCTGATCAATAAGTCTGTGTAGACAAGACAGGAGACAATGACACACTTTCTGATGTCTCCTGTGAGCTTCTGGGCCACTGTTAGTTCAGAGAAGAGGCAGGCTCATGTGTGATGTCCATAAAGATGGACACCCTGGGTTTGTTCTTCCTGGTTTCACTCGGTTTATTCATGCGCTCACTGAACAGTCACGGGGTGCCTGATTCTCAACCTGTCTGTCTACTATAACTGTCCAGGGAAACTTCAAAATCCCATTAGCTACATCCACTCCTAAAGTCATGGAGCCTTGGTCCTTGCCCTTTTCAAGCTCCTTAAGCAAGTTTGACACACAAGATGAAAACCACCGATGAGTGACACAGGGTCGAACAAGTAGGGTCACAGATAATCCTGCTTTTATTGAGGGCATACGATGTTTCAGGTGTTATGTTAGATCTTACATGTATGAACACATTTAACCCCTCAACAGCCCTAGAGGTAGGTGTTACTCTTCATGTGTTGATGAGGCTGAGAAAGGATCGCTAGCTTGCCCGGCGTAACACATCTGGCCAAGTGTGGATTCGGGGGCAGCCCTCACTATTCTGTGGCTGACTGTAACACAGTTCAGTAAACAGTGGAATGGCAGGAGGTAAACGTGAAGAGAAGTGGGGAGGCAGAGAAGTAGGAGGAAGAGCTTCAATTAAATCGAGTTAAAAAAAAAACAAACAAAACAAAAAACTGGGACCCAGCAGAGTGCCTCAGGCCCTGGCTTCCCAGTCTGTTTTACTAGAGCTCAACCAGCGTTCCTCAGAACACCCCCCACCCCCCCAACCCCCCACCCCCGCATTGAAAATGCTGGAATGCCCACAATCATCCTAACAACGTTTCAAAGGGAAGACTGAAGTCATCCACCATTACTCATGCGAGTCTCAGGACAATGCATTCTTTTGTGCGCCTCTCATTCACGCACATAAAGCTTTACTCTGTTGGGGTTTTTTTTAGCTGGCTTTGTTGGAGAAACAATTTACAAATGTGCCAAACACACATTGGTTCCCCACCCTCTTCTCTCATCCCTCACTTGACTGGGGCACTAAAAAACAAGCCCTTGCCTTGCCCTGGGCGTGTGCCCACTTGCCAAGTCGATCCAGAATGGAAGCGACCTTGCGCTTCACACTCCTTCTGGCCAAACTGTGGCCCTAAAGCTTAAGTTTGAGGTTAACCTCAAGGAGTGTTTAGCCACACCTGCTACCCTCTCTGCCTGGCCTCGGGACTTGGTGTGGAGGAAAAGGAAATGGTGTGATGTTGTTAACTAACTGTGGGAGGAAAGGAGGTCCTCTCCAGACACCAAAAAAAATTCCAGTGAGGAACTTTATAAAAAGCGCCCTTTGTACCCAGCCAGCCACATGATTCAGGCTGGTCTCCACTGGGGAAGTAAAAATAACAACTCCAGTCGTGGGCCGTGGGCCTGGTCTCCGCATGCATCCCTAGTAGGCACCTCAGGCAGCCCAGGGAGAAGACCTCAGGAATGTAGATTGGAATGGGTAGCCCTTCCCAGAGCCTTCAGGAAACCCCACACAACTGCCTGGAGCTGGCATGCTTACAGGGACTGGTGAGTTGGGGAGCAGGACAGTCCAGTAGATTCAGGTCAAGGAGGCCAAGCCTCTGAGGCACGCTAGAATCTTCTGGGTAATCTCATGCCGGCAGGTCCCTCTCTCACCCAGTGCTTATCATTGGAGGGGCTGTTTCTCCCTTTGCACAGGGTACTATCTTAAACACAGGGAAGGTTGTGTCCCCTCCCAAGATGTCCACGTCGTCGTAAAGGCTTGGCTGCCACCGGGCTGAATGGAATCTTCAGTTTCTGGGAGATTCAGTCTAGTAAGGTGCTATCGCCAAGGGTCTGAGTCCCTGGCATAATTGATTTGAGCCATTCAGCTGACCTTAGGCAAGAGGGTTCAGACTTGGCCTTTTGGCCAGTTTGGAGGAAGGGGCCAGGCAACAAAGGATGACCTTAGAATTGAGGACTGAGAACTGTGAATGTTGAGGGGCGACATTTACCCTTAGAAGGCCTGACTCTAACATCTACTGAATGTCGCAGGGCTTGAGACCAGTCCTGAGACCAAGCTGCCAAAACCAAGAAGACAGGGCACTAGGGTTTCAGACCAGGCAAGCTTCCCAGGCTGTCATCCCAATAACATTTCCGCATTTAGGCAGACAAGAGGGAATTTCCAGCATTATAATATCAGATGCTCAGGATCCCTGGCGATATGCGGCCTTCTTTATCTTCCTTGACGTCAATAAAGGATTTCTCCTCTACAGACTCCTGAAGCTTCAGAGCTGAAAAGATTTTAGAAGCAGTGGAGATCAATTCTGACAGGAAACAAAACTGAAGCTCAAGAGCACAAAGTTAGTCTGTGTTTCTTGGATCGAAACTAAGTCCTCAGATAATGCTTTAGGGCTTCTCCCCCACCCCACCCCTGCCCCACAACTCCTCGCTGGCCGCTTGTGACTTTGTATGGCAGTATGGCAGGGCCTCTTACCCATTCCCTGTCCTATTTTTTTTTTTAATCTCACTCACTTTCATACAGGCTCTTGAACTATAACTTATTCTTGACAAACTGACTTTCTGAGGAGTTTCGCTATTTGGTGTTTTAACCCCAAACAAAAACAAACAGAACAAAGCTATTCAGTGAGTTAAGAGGTCATTGCAGCTGGAGGTTTCCAGTGTGTGATTAAGACTGGGCTGGAAAATTCCTAAATTCCTCAAGGCTGGGTGCTTGCACAAGCGTTACCTAGGATCTCACCAAAGACAGCATTTTAATGAGCGCCTGGCGAACCAGAGGCACTATGAAGTTTGAGTAGCTCTGCTGTAAGGTAAGATTGAGGAAACTTCTTCCCTCTTCCCACCGCCCAGAAATGGCGAGTCTTCTGCCACCGTCCCTTCTTGCCCCTTCCTTCCCATTCCTGCCTTTCCTTGACACCTCATGATCCTGATGAGGGGGAAGGGTGGATGGTAAAGGAGGATTCGGAATGGAACATTTTAAGGAAAATAAAATATACCCAACTTAAAAGCTCCTCTGCAGCTCCGATGTCAAGTTGCTAATGTTGGAGTATAATCATCTGCTGTGTTTACGTTGGCTGGCTTCTGTAACGATCATCCTTGGTTATATTTAGGAATGCCATGGCTTAGAAAGCACACTAAAAACTCTGAGAACAAAAATATTTTCCTTCTTAACTTTCTGGAAAATATGACCTTTTTTTTCAATCCCCCAAACACATCTTTTCCTTACACATTCTCTCTCTCTCCTTTCCCGTTCATCACCACCTATTTCTTCCAGTTACCTTTGTCTTTTTATCCTTCACTACCTTTACCTCTTGTTCAACAACAGCAGTTTAAAATCATGGTTTTACAGGAGAAAATTTGGGGACTAGAAGGGTACAGAAAGGATATCTGGGGTCAGAGGTCAGAAAGGAAGAGAAAGAGCAACCATATTCCTACTGACAACAAAAACAAGTATGCGCATCATATAAAATCATCTCAAACTTTTCATGCATTTGTTTTTTAACATCGATGGGATGATTGAGAACATGATAATTAGTATCTGCTTCCTTTGGAGCAGAATTGTAAATTACTTCATTTCATCCGTGACCACACCTCAATGTCTTGACTTTTATTCAATTCTGCTATTCTTCTCTTGATGGATATTTAGGTATTTAAAGCCTTTCACTATTCAAAGCAATGCTGTGATCCTTAGTGACTTTCTTATCTTTAAAGGTTATCAAATTGAAACAAATACAGAAATGTATACTTGTGAAAACATTAAGATAATGACAAGTCCTTGACTTCACCATTGCCAGCCATGATTTCTCTCTCTCTCTCTCTCTCTCTCTCTCTCTCTCTCTCTCTGCTCCCCACTCCCTACCACCTTGGCTCAGAAATCAACGTTTGTCAGGTGTGCACAGCTTTCAGCGCACAACACCAGATCCTGTCAGGACTTCAGAAGCTGAGATGCTCGCCACCTTGTGAGGGAGAACAGGTGTTGTGCCATGGAGCAATGCTCACGGGCCAGACACTGTGCTGGCCAGTGCAGTCTAACGCTGAGGAAATGCAACGTAGTCTCCGCCGCTGCTGAGGAAAGAAAGCTTTTTTCCTCCGTTTGGGCCAGGCTTACCACCCTGGGGTTCCTCGCCTCCTGGGCTATAATCTTTTCTTTTCAGCCCATCCAGTTTACTGTTGATTAAATAATCTCAAGAGACCACTATAAATTATTTCCTTATCTATGGTCTAATGTGTTCACTGTTCCTCTTACTCTGCCCACTCCTTTGCCCCTTATCCTTCACCCGCTCACACTTTAATCTTCCCATGATGTATCTCCTGAGCACACACCGTGTCTAATAAATTCTGGGAACCCTTTCTCCCAAGTCTTAGCCCTGCCACTCCATTCTTGTTTCTTCTCCAGTGCAGATCCTAGTGTTTTGGCTGGTTTAGACTCATGGCCTATTCCTCACTATACTGTAAATTCCTAAAACACGGGGCCAACATGGTGCTGGGTACATAGTTCATGCTTAATAAACGTCTGCTCATTTGTCCAACTGAAAGAACGGGCAAACTGGCTTTCCAGAAGTGTCAGGCTCGTGAGCTGCCTCATGTGGGTGCTGGGAACTGAACCTGTAGGAGCAGTATGCTCTATTAACTGCTGAGCCATTTCTCCAGCTCTTTCCTTCCCTCTCTATTACTGGGATTTGACAGCTGAGTGTAACCCTCGGCCGAATGCTTTCACTCCCTCCTTTAGTCAGAGTATGATCCTAAGAGGACAGGCGCTGTGTCTCTCCTGTCCACTACTTTATTGTCCTTCCCTGTGCTACTGGGTTAACCCTGCAACCCCATGAGGCCCGAGTCCTTATTCTCATTTTGACAGATGGAAAAACTGAAGCGCCAACAGGATCAAACCGAGCTTAGGTCTTACCTGCTCACAGAGCTGGAAGTCAGTTTATTTGGATTTGGATTCCCAGGTGTCAGGTCCTGGTTTTACCATTTACTAATTTTACAATTTGGCATAAATCTCCTCCCCTGTATGAGAGATAATATTCTATAATTATTTTGTCTATACCTTGCAGACCAAAATCTATTCTATAAGTTATGCGAGATAAATGGTGGTTCTTGCCAGGCCCAACCAACAAGTGCTGCTTATCTGGTGTGTCAGCTCACAACTGTTTCTTGAGCAAACTTGTCAGTTTGGGGCCGTTAGGCCAGATGTCCACGTATGTTACCTAGCAGAGGCTACCACCTCAGCACTTGGGTTAGTGACAAAACAATAAACTCTGTAACGTGAATGGCACCTATCTTCTCCATAACTGTAAGTAATGTCAATCGATAATGTCTAATGATGTGTTAGTAACCAGCCCCCAGTTCTTGCTCACCAAGGAACAAGTAATATGGTTCATTAAGTGTAGTTAAAAATTAGCATTAATGGCTGAGAGTTTTGGGCTGGAGTCAGCTAGATCTGAGATGTAGCTCAGATGCAGTCGGCTCTACAGCTACCGACTGGGACAAACTGAGCAAGTTACTCAACTTCTGCAAACTTCATTGTTGCATGTAAAATACACCTAGTCCTCAGACTCATGCAAGGTTTAAAACAAAGAACACGAGTGTGTCTGGCGCACAGGAAACCCTCAGTACTGTGGGTCCTTGTTAGCACTTCGTCTGCCTTCTTCTTGGCTTGCTGATCCCTGGCCATCCATTTCTTAGATGCGTCTTCCATCCCAGCTCGAGAGCTACTTTCAAGAGTCAGGAGGGCGAGTTGGAGCAGTTGGGAGGGAACCCCACCCTTCTGCATCTGCTCCAAGGGAAGCCCACTTTGGATATAGGGGAGAGCTTTTTGGAATACCCCTTGCTTAGTAACGTGCACCGCTTCCTGAATTTCTGGGGGGTGCTTTCCTATGTGTGAACTGCAGATCAACATGGTTTTCCACCCACAGATGAACTGCATGTCTTCCGAGAGGCAGACTGACAACGGAAGGGTTCTGTTCTTCCCGGCTTTGGACAGGAGGATGTGTGATCTCTAACCACCGTGAAAAGGGCTTTCTTGTTCAGCCTCTGCGGTGCTAGCAGCATGCTGGTTACATACACTGATGTAATTCCTTAGTCATCTTAAAAAAAAAAAAAAGAAAAAAGAAGGCCTTGGGCTTGGGCTCACTGGGTAAATGTGCTTGCTGGCAAGACCAATGACCTGAGTTCAATCCCCAAGTCCACATGATGGGGAGAACTGACTCCCAAAAGCTGTCCTCTGGTCTCCACATGCAATAGAGTATTTGTATTGAGTGTAGACCGGCAGACAGACAGATAGATTTTTAAAAGGGGGTAGGGAAAGGCCTTTCTGTAATTTTGTACAAGGTTCCAGACATCCAAGTTATACTATTATATTCTGTTTTGCATACATGGGTGTTTGTTTTTATTTTGATTTGGAAAGTGCTCGGGCTTGAATTTATGCTGTACATTTTTACTTAAAAACTATTTATTGATCCAGTGGTGCTCTGCTCTGTGGGGAGGCACATAGTAATGAATAATGAACATGCACAGACATACACTCACATATAAATCAAAACAAATTAAAAAAAATAAGGAAATACCCATTAAGGTCAACACACAAAGATGTAGACAGTGTTAAGAAATCTTGTCGGCATACAGGGTGAGTCGGTCCATGATTTTGAAAGTGGGTCAGGAGGTGATGTTGAAAGTGACCTTGACTCTCATCCCAGCATGCTGGCCTTCCGGAACACCTTCCTAGATGTGCAACTCTGTTTACTGGAAAATGTAGGGTGCTTCCTGTTAAATACTTGCACACTTCTGACACAGATGGTGACATCCTGTGGTCACTTCCCTCCCCTAGCCGAATGCTACGTGGTGGTTTCATACTCTTCCCCACCCAGGAGTATGGCTTATCCGACACTAGCAGAGAAACAGGAAGAATGGTGGTTTTAACCCAGAAAGAGGATTACGTAATTTACAGTAAATAACCTCCATTACTTGACCAAGAAATGAGAACGCTGTGATGTCAGGTGATAAGGAAGCTGAAAGCATCCTTGGTGTTAGAAGCCAATTCTGTTTCTACAGCATCCTGAGCAAGAGGATGGCTGAAGCCAACATTGGGCAGTGTTTCTAGCAGTCAGGAGAAGGGGTCTTGGTACTGTTCTTGTAAATGCAATAGCATTTTTCCCTCAATGATGCTGCTCACTGTGCTAGAATCTCACATTCTGCTCACCAAGTCAAGACAGCGATTCAGATCTGAGCAATCAATCATACTGTGGAAGCGAACCCAATTACCATGGAACTTGATTTATGGGAAAGAAAGAGTTTCCACGACAACTAGAAACAATGGCTGATGTAATGGCTATTATGCCCCAGAAATAGCAATGGAGACTTTCATCTTTTTCTGAAAGCATGATTCTCATAAGGAAACTACAACACCTAAAGGCTTCAGTGACATTCATATGGCTCCATCTTCCTCTATCATAATAAATATAATAGTAGGTATCACTTCTGAATTTCTAGCTTAAGTCACAGAGACTTGCTTCTAGGGCACTTCTTGGCTTCTGTTCAAGCTCTACAGCCCTTAGAATGCTGCTCATATTCAAGCTGTAGATGATGTGATTCATAAGAGTGGAGATTTTTTTCTACCTTCTTCAGGATGATGTTCCACCAGGAATCCAGAACAGCATCCAGGACATGACTGGCATTCAGTCAAGGCTTGTGGAGGTGATTGTCTCTCTTCATGCAATCAGCCTGAAAGAGCAATATAATCAGTTCCCAGTTTGTGAATGGTAATGATGGTCTCCTTGTTTCAAAGCTGCCCAGAGTTACGTGCACATTGAATTGCTGTGAAGGTCGGAAGTGTGGCTCTGCAATCACGTGGTACCTGTCTCTGGTATGAGAGAATCAGGGACGTAATCTTGTTTATGTCAAGGTTCTTTTCTAACTTCCATAGGGTAAGTGGGGGGTATAGCTCAAGGAGGCAAGCAGGATTTAGCAGAAATGCTCAGATAATGATGAGAGACATAAGCATCTTTGCAAAGCCTGTTCTCTTCCAGACCACAAGAGAGTCTTGTTCTGTAAGTCCAAAGAACAGACACTGTGTGTGGCCTTCCCATGCTCCTTCACTTCTCTAGCTGTCATTTGGAGCTGGCTGACATTCAAATAACTGTTTTAATGGAGGCCGCCAGTTATAGAGATGAGAATACAGTTGAAGCCAAACATCTGACATATACCTTCAATCCCAGCACTCAAGAGGCTATAGCAGGACTGTCATGAGTTCAAGGCCAGCCTGGGATGCAGAGTAAGACCCTATTTCAAAAACAAAACAAATTGAGATAGGGATTGATTAAGAAAGATAACTAACATTGGCTCTGGCCTCCATATGAACATGCATACGTGGGCATGCATGCTTGCACACACTTGTGAATATATACTCAAACACACACACACACACACATATGCTAACCAACCAAAAAACCTGATGAAGACTGTAGGCGTGATTGTCCGAACTAATTGGTAGGAGTGGAAGTAGAAAGAATCTCAAAAGAAGAGTGAAGAAGGGTGGCATGGGCCGCTGGGTGTGGGATGGAAAGGGAAAATGGTTAGGGCTAACTCCAGATCTCTGGCATCAGTAGCTGGGTCAAGGCAGCAACTTTTCATGAGATGGGAACCAGCCAGAAAGAGTTGGCTGGAGAAGAAACTGGTGAACATCGCGTGCACTCTGACAGCCCACACACCCAGAAGACCCCGGCCCTTCGGTTCACCCTGTGTCTTCATGTCTCTGAGAACAGGTCCAGAGCTCGAGAGCAGTGGGCAAACCAGATAGCGTCAAACGTGACGGAGCCTCCGTGTGTGCGCCCTGGTGCTAACTAGCGTCAAACGTGACGGAGCCTCCGTGTGTGCGCCCTGGTGCTAGAGTAACTCGGTTCTAAGTCTTGGCGTCTACTTTTTCCCTCCTATTATTGCTAAAGCAACTTCAGAAAGGCAAAAGGGGATCAGGGACCCACAAACATAGAATTATAAAGGAAAAGAAAAGAACCAGGGGGAGCTTCAAGATTAGAAGCTGATTTCCTGCCAGAACTTTCCTTCAGTTAATGTAACTCGCCCCCACTCTCACTGGTTCCCAAAGACCAACTGCAGGCTATGCTCCCATGTCAGCCTCCAGTCCTTGATCTGAATAAAAGAAACTAAAAGAGGGGGGAGCAGAGCCCTCTGAGGACCAGTGGTGGCTAGGAGCACAGGCTGCTGTGTGGCACAGAGAGGGAACAGCAGGCCTGGAATCCAAGAGCAATAGAACAGACTTCCCCATGGGCTTTGAGCTCTCACTCAGCTCAGGCTGATGGAAGGCTGCAGGCCTGGTGTAGAGCTGACCTCAGGTGCAACCTCTTGGAGGATGGAGAGAAATTGCCATCTCGTGATGGCTTCTGAAGGCCGCTGCAGGGAAAAGAGCCGCACTTAACAGCACAACAGCCAAGACACAAGGAGGCAAAGGAGGGAGGGCAAATGGAGAATGGGAACCTTTTGTCTTTCCTTTCTAAGAATACATTCTATCGCTTTTGTTCATTTGTTTGTTTCCAGATACAAAAGGCAACAAAGCTTTGTGGTAGAAAATCTGAGAAATACAGAGAAGTAGAATGGATGATTACTTATAATCCCACAATCCCTCATGTTTTTATTACTTATTTACTCTGCTTTCATACAACACATCCTGACCACAGCCTACCTCCCTCCACTACTCCCAGCACCCCGCCCCGTCCTGCCCCCAAGACCCCACCCAGCAGCCATGCCCAACCTCCTCTTCCCCCCACTCTCCCCTCCCCCACATTGCTCCTCTGTTTCCCTTTGGAAAATATCTGGTCTCCCAGGGGTACCAACTGAACATGGCTTGACAAGATGCAGTAAGACTAAACACAAAACCTCATATCAAGACTGGATGAGGCAACCCAGTAGGGGAAAAAGGGTCTAAAAGCAGGCAAAAGCCTCAGAGATACCCCTAATCTCGCAAAATCCCCAAGCTAAATAATCACACCAAATATGCAGGGAACCTAGTGCAGACTCAGGCAGGCTCTGTGGGTCCCTTTGAGCCCTGCTGAGTTGACTCTGTGGGCTGTGTTCTCCTGGGGCCCTCAACTCCTCTGGCTCCTACAGTTCTTCCTCCTCATCCTCCACGAGGTTCCCTGAGCTCCACCTAATGTTTGGCTATGGGTCTCTGCATCTGTTCCCATCAGTTCTGAGGACAATTGGGCTAGGCACTGATCTATGAGTATAGCGCAACATCATTAAAAATCATTTCACTCTCTTTAAAATGTGTATTTATTTATTTTTCTTTTGGTCAGCCATGTTTGCTTTTACCCTTATCTCTAGGCCATCCAGTTTTGGTTTCTGGGCCACCAGGCAGTGTCGGGCACGAATGGGCTCCCTTTCACGGAGTGGGCCTCAACAGGCAAGCCATTGATTGGCCACTCCCACAAACTCTGAGCCACCATTGCCCCAGCACATCTTGCAGACAGGACAGGTTGTAGATCAAAGGTTTTGTGGCTGGATGGGTGACTGAGTCTGAGTCCCACTGGGAGGTAGCCTGATTCAGGAAGATGACTGGTCCAGGCTCCATATCCTCCATCACTAGGAGTCCTCAATAGGGCCATCCTTGTAGGGTCCAGGAAGTTTTCACTGGACTAATTTTCTATCCCCATCTCCCCACCACCACCAAATGCCCCTCAACCACTAATCCCTCTGGATCTTTGGCAAATGACTGCTCATTTGGTGAGGCACTCTCAGACCCGTAACAATCTAAGACTTAGGATGCTGTATTTCCTCTCTTTAAGTAGTCATGGAGCTGATGCTTACAGGGTTGAGGTTTGAATAAAGCCCACATCTGGAGAGTGGCAGAGCCTGGGTTTGGACAAGGTTGGGTATTTCAGTTCTTTCTTGCTTTTTTTTTTTTTAACACACACACACACACACACACACACACACACACACACACACACACACATCTGGGTATTTATATCGGTGCCAAGACAGCGCCAGGAGAGCACAGCTTCACTAACAACCTTACTCTTCCAATGGGAGATAATTCAAAGAAAAGAGAGACTAAAGATGTTTCTAAAACATCCTGTGTTTAAATCTTGTCACACCTCCCACAATTTTGCAAACTCCTCCATTGCTAAAGTGTTGTTTTGATTTTTCCCCCCTATCTGACAAACTGGAACAGAGTGACTTCCATTCTGTTGCTTAGCTCGAGGCTCCCTTTGTGACTCCCCAAGACGGACTGCAGATATCTATCGAGTCTCTTTGTCCAGCTGTGCCTCTCTTTGAAGTAGAATGTTTTCCTTTTTTTTTTACACTGCGGAAATGCTGTAATCCTTAAAAACATGCTAGCAAATGACCCCTTTCAAAAATGAGCCGATGGGACCGGGGAGATGGCTCAGTAGTTAGCAAGATCACTGGCTGCTCTTCCAGAAGATCTGTATTTGTCTCCCTGTGCCTACGATGTGGCTCACCGTCATCTATAATTCCAACAGCAGCCCTGAATTCCTCCCTGTGGATCAGACCTCAAAGTCAATCCAAGAGCAGTTGGCTGTTACCCCCCTCCCCCAACACACACTTTCACACCACCAATGCAGCCGTGGGCACAGCTTGCCTGGCAAATCCGTATTTTAGCATGTAGGGTTGGCTGCGGGGATACCACTGGCACCCTTTCTGTTTCTCTGCAGCCTGCACAGTACCTTCCACAGGCACTGTGAAATCTAGTTAGCAAGGAGATAGTTTTCAGGTCATCCCAGCTTGACGTCTTTGTCCTACAGCCAAACTGTCCAACTACGCTGCTTTCCTGCTCGTCCACTCTTGTCTTGGCAGCCTAAGCGGGTTAGTCATTAGTCTTGACTCTTCCCAATAATTTTCCAGCTAATACCAGGTTTTCATTGACAACAAGAACTTCCAGAACCAAGCCCCCTCCAATCCTGCATTTAGCATTCCTGTACGACTGTGGGAAAGTCAGTTAGCTTCCTCGTGCGCAATTTCCTGCAAAATGGGGAGGTAATGTCTATTTTTACAAAGTTCTAAGATCGGGCTGGAGAGATGGCTCAGAGGTTAAGAGCATTGCCTGCTCTTCCAAAGGTCCTGAGTTCAATTCCCAGCAACCACATGGTGGCTCACAACCATCTGTAATGAGGTCTGGTGCCCTCTTCTGGCCTGCAGGCATACACACAGACAGAATATTGTATACATAATAAATAAATAAAATATTTAAAAAAAAAAAAAGTTCTAAGATCAAGGTGATATTTAGCAAGCTTTTAGAACTGGCCCTGGTACGCTGTAAGCATGTAGCAGGTGTCAGCTAGGGGGCAGATGGATTCTCTGCTTATTAGACCACCTTCAGGGGCAGGATGGGAAGTATATTACTTTAAATTTATTTTAGTTTTAATGGTTTTCCTATTTTGTTTACTGGCATTATAGAACATTTTTAAACTCTACGCATCGTGAGATGTGTTCACAAAGTATACACTGAATAGTTTGTCTGAAAACCTAATGACCTAGCCACCTCTGATTATATTGTGGCATCTCTCTACATGCATAGGTACACACAAACACATATGCACTGGACATGGAGTATCAGAGATTGAACTAGGGCCTTCATAGAACTAGGCAACTGCTCTACTGCCAAGCCAGACCCCCAGGCAGATTCTTTTTGGACAATAATTTTCACATTTATATTTATTCATTTGGTTTATTTTATAAATGTTTTTTCTTCTACTCATTTTTTTATTGAAAAAAAATTTCCACCTTCTCCCAGCCTCCTATTCTCCCCCCCCCCCCACTCCTCTCCCCTTCTTCTACTCATTTTCCAGTTCAAAATAATGACTGGGCATTTTGTAGTTTATTCTCTATGTGATAAGATAAGAAACTGCCTATAGCTTCAGCCCTGGTCCATGCTGTATTTTAGGGAGTTCAGTTAGATGGCAGTGCACAGACTGGCTTGATAAAGGGATTTTGAGGTCAAGGAGGTTAGATTAGAGACGAATAGAATAACCCGTCCTGAGAGTCTTGTCTGTGTCTGGGACAAGAAGAGACAGACACATGTGAGAATAATTTGGGGGTGGATTGGAGATGCCTCAGGAGTGGCGTGGCACGAGAAGTCAGATTTCATTGTGGTGTGGGGGAGGTATAGCCACTAAGAGGGACTGCTTTCTCTATTGTTTTCAAAATACAGAAGGGTTGGGCTGGAGAGATGGCTCAGTGGTTAAGAGCATTGCCTGCTCTTCCAAAGGTCCTGAGTTCAATTCCCAGCAACCACATGGTGGCTCACAACCATCTGTAATGAGGTCTGGCGCCCTCTTCTGGCCTGTAGGCATACAGACAGAACATTGTATACTAAATAAATAAATAAATAAATATTAAAAAAAATAAATACAGAAGGGTTTCAAACCATTCAAGGAGCAATAAAAATGCATTGTGAAAACTCAGAATATAAGAGAAGCCTCTCCTTTAGTTCACAATAAAATCTGGGTACGCCCCAAATTTTCACACCTGAACCTAAAATTGAACAGATGGAATCATTAAAAAAAAAAACAAAAACCAGGACACCCAGGGTTGGGAACGGTGTTCACTGAGCTCCTTTTGAAGATGCTAATCAAGCATGTTAAATGTTACCTTCTGAGCAGCGTCTGCAGGTTGCTAAGTCTGTACGCAGAATGGTCTTTCCTCTTTACAAAACGGAGCTCTGGAAGGGCCAAGTGAGGCCACAAGTGCTCCGGCTACATCCTTTCCAAAATGCTAATGCTTTCTGCTTTCGCTCACAATTCTCAAAGCCTCTTCAGTGGGCAGAGAACAAGACAGAATAGCTGGCCAGGTCTAAGAGCGCATGGGCGGCCAACCACGCAGAAGGGAGGGGCTGAGGCCACCCGCCCAGAAATGGTATAGTCTCACTAACCACACCCCTTTGCCCCCTCCACCTGAGCGCTCTAGCTGACACGGGGAGGGGCGGTTTCTGAAAATGAGCCTGAAGCCTGCCTCGGCTGCATCTGTGTGTTCCATGACCATACTTCCTAAGTTAGAAATCCAGGTGTATAACGAACAGATTTCTAGAAAGAAGTTTACAGGGTGTAGTTGTTGCGGTGAAAATACATCGCTTACGAGACAGATTCAACAAGTACTTAGCTGTCACCTCCTAGATGTCAAGTTCTATTTTAGGCACCGTCAGCGGACAGAGTGGAGAAGAATCCGGCGTATATTATATAATAGGAATGGGTGTCACCCTGGGGAGCATGGTAGGGTTTTGGCGGCAGCTCTAATGAGTTATATTTATAACTCAAGGAGAGCATGGTCAGGAAGGTAGTTCCACGGCAGATCTTTTGAAGTCACCTTGAATTCCAACAGTAAGAGGAGGACCAACTGCAACTAGTCTGACGTCACTGGTGTGATTCCCCATCCTAGTGGGAAGTCATGGTTCCCTTTTCTGAGGTTCCCCGCACTTCCTTTGATCCTCCGAAGATCCTTCAAGCTGCTTTGCTTGTCTTCCACTAGTGTGTCTCCGGAGGCTGCCCCTTCTCTTGCCTTTGCTTGTCTTCCGGTCCCTGCCCTGACGCTGCCCCCTCCCTTGCCTTTGCTTCTCTTCTGGTCCCTCTCCTGACATTGCCCCCTTTCACAGTCCTCCCTGTGCTTGTTTGCTAGTTCCTATGTTTGCTGCTCTATGCTCCTACCTGCCGCTGGCCTCTATTGCCTGGAGGAGCTACCGCTCCTCTCTGGAGAATCAGCCCAGAAAGAAGATAAGTTAGCCCCTCTACGACTTCCCTGGGCAATGAGTCTTCATGTGCTCTTGCTCTTGCAGAGATCCAAGCTTATCTGTTAGCTTACGTACCGCACCCCACACCCCAGTCAGCTTGTGGGTGAAAAAGCCCTAAGACAGAACCTATATTTTATCCTTTACGTCCCTGGACTCTTTCACCATTCTCTGAAAAGGCATTTCAGTAAGAGTGTAGAGAGTAAATTGGTCTGCCTTCTGAACGGCCCTAGAGACAGCCGCACGAACCGGAAGTCCTTTGGTCTATATTTACCCCAAACAGACACTACAATAAGACCCTTCCTCTGTGCTCGCCAAAGATTTCCCTGGTGCTTACTCCTTCACTCAAAGGCTTTGTAACTTGTTAGAACTCGAACAGGAAATAGAGCCAGAGACCAAGAGCGGGCAGATCCATACAGCAGCTCCCTGACTTACGCTGAGGCCACACTACAGCCAAACCATCCCACCCTGAACAGAAGCTCACACCAGAGTGCTGAGTAGACATGTTTTGGTCTCCAGTCTGATGGCGGTGGCTTGCTAGAGAGCTCTGAAAGGTCCTCAAGAGGGAAGATGTTGTTTCTGTTACTTCAGAGGAGAAGCAGAGAGTGGGTCCCGTCAGCTAGATGTGTGCTGCCACAGTACTTGACAGGCCTTTGGTTTCCTCTAATGGAGGAGGCACACGCCACATCTGATGACTGTGTCTAATGGAGGAGGCACACGGCACATCTGTTGCTGTGCTTTGAATCAGCCTATGAGATAAAAGAAGGAATAACAAACACATGGTCCTTGCTGACAGGAGAATCAACGGGAGAGGAGGAGAGGTGATGGATGCTGTCAGACCTTTTTCATGTTCATGGGAAGAAGCTGACATGGCATTACCCTGCAGAAGAATGTTATTAGGAGAATTATAGGCTCATGGTCATCGCCAGCCATGATGAGAATCATTAGGAGAGAGTTAGGGCATTGCGCTGTAGATGGTGCAGTAGGGACCGGAAGGAAGACAGGGCCTTCGGTTCCCAGAATACTAAGAGAAATAGCATCACACAGAGGCGGTCTAGTGGACTTGAAGGGACAGAGATCCTTCAGTTCCCTAAGAAGTGGGTTTCTGGCACAAAGGTTTTCAAGGAGTCAGGGGCGTTGCCCACCATATGACCCAGCCCGGCCTAGCCAGTACGACGAGGCAGGCAGCGGGCACTGGTTAGAACCAGAAACTTATTCAGTTGTTAGAGGGAGAGAAGGGATTCTTATCAGCTCTGCCTGGAGAGGGTGTGGGAGGGTGTGAGGTTTCTGGGAGATGAAGCATGCGGTTAGGTCTGCAAACTAACAGGTACTATCTTCCTGTAGCAGATAACGAAAACCGGGGCTCCAATTGAAGAGCTGAACATCAGACTAATCTGACTGTAGTTTTGTTTTCTCTGTGTAACAACTCTAGCTGTCCTGGAACTGACTCTGTAGACCAGGCTGGCCTCAAACTCCCAGAGATCTGCCTCCCCCCTCCCCCGCAGTGCTGGAATTAAAGGCATGTGCCACCACTGCCCGGCTTGATTGTAATGTTTTATTGCACACCATACTGCACTATCTTCATTTAAAAGGGAAAGGGAGTCAGATATGGCTGCACACACCTGAAATCCCAGCACTCAGGAGGCAGAGGCAGGAGGATGACTAGCTAGCCAGAGTGCACGGTCAGACCTTATCTTCCAGCACGGAGTTCAGGAGAATCAGCGGGCAGTGTTAGAAACCCGGCATGGGGGAGAGAGTAGAAAAGTGAACAGCGGAGTCCGGAAAGCAAAACGTCACCCAGTGAATGAAAGCAGACCCTTGGCTTCAGCACAGGAAGACTTCCCATATATTTCCAGACCACCTCTGTGCCTTATGTCACACGAGTTTCAATTCCGAGAAGACTGCCCACTTCTTCACAAAGACAGGCGTGGAGAAAGGCCACGCAGTTTGGAGAAGAAGCAATGGAAGGAGATTGGTTTCCTTCCCGCGCTGGGGACCTAACCCAGGGTCTCATTTGTGACATTCTCGGTCCAGAATGATAGGTTAATCAAAGTATATGATATTATTACTGGAATTACTGGCGTTAGAGCCCGAGCCTTTATAGTACCCTAACGAGCCAGGTTTAGGGCACCGATCTTCAATAAAGCAATTCAGCAAACAAGTGGTAAGGAAAACAGAGTAAGATTTATTCAGTGTGACCACTCTGGGAAGAACAAGTCTGCCTTTGGGGCACTAATACACACGTTAGGTTTACATAGGAAGCCGGAGGTATGGACAGTTAAGTGTGGCTTCTGCCATAACCACCCTCTCAGCTCCAATCTACCATGCAGGACCCCCTGACAAGTCTTAACTGGAGACCAGCTCTTTCTCTGGCTGCTGCCACGACCTCAGCCTTTTCCTTCTCCCCCCATGAGACTTCCAGGGAAATTCCAGTTTCTTGGGGACTATTGTTTCAGTAGCTTGATAGTCAAAGGGAGAGTCACACACACGTTCCTTTAGAATATTAGCATTCCTTTGAGGACAGTTACAGTGTCACGTCAGGTTCTGACCTTACGTCATGGCCTTGGTCACTGAACTCTACGTAAAGTCATGAGCCTGCATAAACTTGCAAAGTTTGGACCAGGATTTTTACCTCCATTTGGCACGAAATTACCATGGTAGTTCAATAGTAAGCTTTTATAAGTAATGAGAATTTCTAAGAAATGCTATTAAGAATCATTCTGGAAAAAGTAGGGTCACCAAAGTGAATATTACTTAGAGAGCGAGAGAGACACAGACAGACGGAGAGAGAGCAAAGAGAAGTCCAAAGCTGAATCCCCAGGTTTATCTCCATCATACCCCCATTCTAAATTAAACTCCTACCCTTGAGCCAGCTTTTTTTTTTTTTGCTTTTTTTTTTTTTTTTTTTTTTGATTTTTCGAGACAGGGTTTCTCCGTAGGTTTTGGTTCCTGTCCTGGAACTAGCTCTTGTAGACCAGGCTGGCCTCGAACTCACAGAGATCCGTCTGCCTCTGCCTCCCGAGTGCTGGGATTAAAGGCGTGTGCCACCACCGCCCGGCGCCCTTGAGCCAGCTTTAACTTGCTCACTTTTCAGATCTCAGAGATGCTCAGTTTGTGCAGATTAAAATGTGGACTCTCTGCAGAACAGGCGGCCCTTCCCAAAGTCTGCAGGCAGCTGTGTTTAGGAGAGTCAAAGGGCTGTGGGGTATTCAGTCCTCTAAGGTTTTCACAGCCTTGTGGGGACTTGTTTGTGTCCTTAAGAAAGGTGTGTCTTATCAGGCTTGGTACGTATCACTGTAGTATCACTCTCCGTAATGGGTCAGCACCTCAGAGCCCCTGGCTTTGCCAAAGGTTGCTCCCTGGTGAGAAAGCAGGTGTGCCCGGTTTACAGCAGGTTTCTTTGGGCCTCAGACTGAGTTTGGAAACACGGATGTGTAACACTGTCAACGTCACAGCTTCAGCATCCATGTCACAGCTTTGGATGAGAGCACTCTGCAAAGCCACAAAACACGGCATAACTGACCTCATGACCTCCCCATTCGCTTTATCTCTGTCCATCCACAGCCACAGTCCTTGGCCTTTTTCTCTCTATGGGTCCTTTTCCTTGTCTCAGTGACCAGTGAGGTGAATTACATGACCCCTAAATTCTCTTTCACTTCTACTCTAACCTAGAGCCATGTTAGGAAATGGATTTTTCATGAAACCAGCAAGAGTTTGGATTACTAATGAAAGTTCAGGAAGCGCAGGAACCGAGAAGACAGGTGTGGGAAACAGCGGCCAAAAGGAAAGCCTAGGGAGAGGGCTTTGGCTCGGCATGAAGTGCTGAACACCTGCCCTGCTAGGTGTCGCATGTGAAACAGTCATTACTCTAACACCCAAACCACTACATTCCTTGGTGTAGTCTGCTTTCTGCCACGGGTCTCAGAAAGGTTATCGGTTTGTCTCCCGGCGTGTTTGGTCACATTGGTCTCTCCATATTAGCATCAATCTGTGTGTGAGCTTCATGCATACCCTGTGCCCTTGAACGTCAGAGAGGGCCATCAGGCAGAACCTAGGTCATCTACGAGAGCAGCAAGTGCTCTTAGCCCCTGAGCCATGTCTCTAGCCCCTCTTAGAGTTTTCGGAAGGTAGGAAAGCTTCATATTCCATCTCCTAACCAGAGTCATGGAGGCAATCACTGGGTGGGACCATAGTTCAAAGTTGCCTTGGGGAATCTTAGGAGTAGCATCTCTACCAAGTCCTGAGTACTAGTGACAGTCACACCATTGCACCTGCCAGTTCTTTGTCCTAACAGACAGACTACAGGGGAGGGCCATGGCCTGATTTCTGGGAGTCATAAAAGAGGCTACAGAGTCTGTAACCTCACACGATCAGTCCTTAGAAATGTCTGCGAAGGTATAGTCATAGCAACCGTCAACAAGGCACCGCCCAGATGCTTCAGTGTGGAGCCCAAGTCACCCTCATGTATCTTTTCACCTCTGCTGAGAATGTTGGCTTCAGCAAAGCTGGCCGAGTTACGTCCTAAACACCAGGGTGCTACAGAGACCCTCCCCTTGCCCACACTTTCCACATTCAAAGGGAGGGAATATATAAACGGGTTGACTATTTGGTCAAACGCTTCTTTCCCTCTGAGATGGGAATGGTCTTGTTTCCAGTGTGATAGAAATGGATAGAAGGCTGATGTGACAAACAAGGGGAGGTGACCCACGCGGAGAGCAGGTCAGGGGAACCTGTTTCTCTCCCTCCTCCATACTCCTGGCTGGTTGGTTGGTACACAACCAAGCACGAGACATGTCCCAGATCCCTTAAGTTTTTCTAGAAAGGAGAACAGATCTCGGTAGTGCTGATGGTCACTTTGGGCATGTGTGATGTCTACCAGGTGGATCTACACTGTTTCTGTAACTCTCTTTGATTGACACAGTGTCAGCCCACAACTGTAAAGTAGCTTACAAAAAGACTGTATGACAAACAGATCAGTTTCTCATCACTACAGATGCCTAAGAAACACGCAGGTATCTGGATGTTCAGTACATGTTATCAGAACCTAGGAATGTAGTTGAACGTGGTGGCACACATCTGTAATACCAGCACTTGGCAGGGTAAGGTAGGAGGATTATCATGAGGTCAAGGGTAGCCTGGGCTATGTAGTGAGAGTCTGACCCAAAATTAAAAAAATAATAATAAAATAAAATAAAACCGGAAAACTCACAAAAACAAGCTACAAATGTTCAAACTGAGTTTCTGGTACCAGCTTTTTTTTTTTTTTTTTTTTTTGGTTTTTCG
>NC_022023.1:6373656-6378098 GCF_000317375.1 Microtus ochrogaster
TTTAGGTGCCCTAGTGAGCCCTGGACCAAACTATGCCCCCTTTCGCTTGTTTTATCATATGTGAGTCCCTCTGCTGACTCATCTTTGTTTGGATTTATGTTCCAGACCCAATGACGTGACAGCAGTCCCTGTATTAACTTGCTGGAGACCCTGTAGATGTCACTTGTGTCCCCAGTGAGACCCAGGGAGGGCAGCAAAGGGAATTGCTTGGGGGAGGGGATGGGAAAGCAGTGTCTAGTTCTTCTTAGAGTAAAGGTATTGATATTTAAGTAGTTAAGTGAAGAGGGAAGGGGTGGGGAAAGGAAAAGAATGATACCAGCTGCGTTAGAGGCACGAGACGTCCTAGCAGTCAGTGTGCTGTAGGCGCAGAGAGAAGAGCTGTAAAAGCCCTTTCTGGGGAGACACAAGAGCTCAACAACCAGAAAGTAGAAAAGTGTCGAGAAATACGAACAATTAAATTAGGCAATAAAATCAAACACGTGATTATTAAGTCAGTCAGAATTTCTTCCTCATTGGGGTGTTTCTCCCTGGATGGCCTTTTGTAACATCCTTCACAGGTCGCGGGAGGATCCAGATAACAGAGTCAGCGTGTCCTGCCAGATCAGAAGGATTCTGCCAGAATTCTCCAGTCTGTGGCTCTCTGCCTGCAAATGACAACCTCATCTCTGGTATTTGGGGGATCATTCTTTCCACACCAAGGACTTTCTGGGACTGAGGCTCTAAGGGGTGTGGAAGGCATGCAGGCCTGTGTTTGCCTTTATCAATCCAGGGAGGGTATTGAGCCAAGTTTGGCAGCACACTTCCCACGATCCCATCTAACTCGCCAAGACAATGTTTATGTGTGCGTGCACGCGATGTGGGTGTGTGTGTGTGCGTGTATGTGTGTTCATGCATGTGTGTGTGTGTCTGTGTGTGTGTGTCTGTGTGTGTGTCTGTGTGTGTGTGGTGCCCTCTCCTCGTTTCAGCTTCAGGCTCCAGTACTACGCTTCTGCTTCAGATGTCTCGTTGGGCCCACAGGCCCAGCCTCTGGTTGCATTTGTACACAGGGGACCTCCTCTCTCCCTCCCCAGGGCACTTGCCTCTCGGTTACCGCTAACATTGGCCAGCACAGCAGCACAGTACAGCATGGTGCAGGCCGCTCAGCTGCTGCTTTGCTGAGAAACTCCTACTCGGACTCATCCCTGCTTCTCTAGCCCTTTCTCTATGTGAACAGGTCCTTTAAAAATGAAGGACAGTGTCCCGTGTAGCATTTAATGGCTTATTATTACTTTTTAAATTCCACTTTTCATCCAGTTGTACCAACCATGGCTGCTAATCCGCCACCTTACTCAGAAGTGAGCATAAACACCTCTTTTTGTTACTGGTTGTATTATTAAGGGAGGACCCCCATGCTGTAGCTCAGGCAGGCCTAGAGACCTCTACGTAGCCCAAGATGATTTTGAAATCATGGCCATCATTCCGTCTAAACCTCCCAAGTGTTGGGATCACAGGCATGCCCCTCCATGTCCTGCAGCAAATTAGTCTTTGTAATTCTTTCTGTCTAAAGAGTCTCCACAGAGTTAGCCTTAAAAAGTTTGTTCAACCGCTGAATATTTTCCAACGTCTTCCACTATACATTCAATGTTCATACTATTTGGAAAATGTGAACCACAGAGAAACTGTTAACAAGAATTTCAATTCAAAACAAGCAATAGACTTTTAGAAGATTTCCTAAGTGCAACACACTCCAACAAAGTGTTATTACCTTCTGTGTGCGTGTCCCAGCAGCTGAATAACTTGAATGAAGTTCAACATTGTCATCATAAATCATGGCATAGCCTTCAAGAATCAAGAAAGATTCTATTGTGTTCACTACAGTTACAAAGTATCACTGAAATAATTTTACGATTGGTGGTCGCCACAGCATGAGGAACTGTATTAAAGGGTCCTAGTGTTTGGATGGTTGAGACCCAGTGTTCCAGGGAACTGAAGCAGTCTCCCCCGTAGAGAAATGCTCCCACAAAAGCCCATCTGCTGCTAAGGAAATAGATGACCTTTACTATTTTGTCTGTGAAGTGTGGAACTTTTTTTGGGATGCTGGCATATAGGTGTGGCTCCCCAACGCATGCTATACCAGTACACCTAAATTATTCTCAGGAGTTTATATCATTTCTTCCCCCCACCCCCCACCAAAAAAAATTTCTACTGAGGAGCCTGTAAGAAATAGAAACCACTCAGAAGCCTGTAAATGGATACACACACACACACACACACACACACACACACACACACACACACCTCAAGGAATTACTGAAAGGGAAAACCCATCTGATATTAGGAAGTTACTGGGGTCTCAGGCAACTTAGGAATCTCCTCTCTCTCTCTCTCTCTCTCTCTCTCTCTCTCTCTCTCTCTCTCTCTCTCCCCCTCTCTTTCTCCATAGTACCTCTTCCTTTTTTAAACTTTTTTATTGTTTTATTACTTTAAAAAATTACCAATCCAAATTCCCACACCCTCCCACCTCTCCCCCCTCCAGTCCTAAGGAAGGACAAGGCACCCTCTGTGGCAAATCCAAGGCCCTCCCTACTGCATCTAGGTTGAGCAAGGTATACATCCAAAGAAAGCAGGATCCCAAAAAGCCAGTGCATGCAATAGAGACAAACCCCAGTGCCACTGTCAGTGGCCCCTCAGTCGGCTGCAACTGTCAACCACATCCAGAGGAACTAGTCTGATCCCATGCTTGTTCACTCCCAATCCAGGTGGAGCTGGTGAGCTCCCATTAGCTCAGGCAAACTGTCTCAGTGGATGAACCCTTCATGGTCTTGACCTTGCTCATGTTCTCCCTCCTTCCACTCTTCAACTGGACCTTGGGAGCTCAGTCCAGTGCTCCAATGTGGGTCTCTGCCTCTGTTTCCATCCGTTGTTAGATGAAGGTTCTATGGTGATATTTAAGATAATCGTCAGTCTGATTACAGGGCAAGGCCACTAGTTAGGCACCCTCTCCTCTGTTGTTTCGGGTCTTAGCTGGGGTCATCCTTGTGGATTCCTGGGAATTTTTCTGGGGCCAGGTTTCTTGCTAACCCCATAATGGCTCCCTCAATTAAGATATCTCTTTCCTTCCTCTCATATCTGTCCTTCCTCCATCTCGACTATCTCATTCCCCAAGTACCTCTTCTATGTGTAGTTATCTTGAACTGAAATAACTAAGGTAGTATCTTGATTCACTTCACCCTTAAGCCTTTGCCTCCCCAGTCTGTCATAGTCAATGTCGCTACCACAGTGGGAAGTCATCATCGTTGCCCCCTCTCTGTTCCCACATTCCTCAGGAACCCCTTCTGCCTGTACTCCTCCGGTACCCACCTGAGCCCGTCTACAGACACACCTGTCATCACCTCTCAGACAAACTACTTACTGCAACACCACTGTCGCTTCCAGTCTTGGCCCCTAAATTCCCTTCTCCACAGACCAACTGAGGAGAATGTCTTCTCTTTTCCACGACAGGGTTACTCTGTGTAGTCCTGGCTGTCCTGGAACTCATTCTGTAGATCAGGCTGTCCGCTTGTTTCTGCCTTCCTAGTGCTGGAATTAAAGGTGCGCGCCGCCATCGCCAGGTGAGAATTTTCTTTTTCAAATACTGTTATGTGAAGGCTCACAACTTTCGAAGTAGCTCCCTCCCCCCCCCCTGCATTTTACTCTCTTCTCTGAGATCAAATCTCATTTTTTGTACTTTCCTCCCTAGTTACGCAGTGGCAGGTCTCAGGTTTCTTTCTCTTTCTCCAACATGCCAAACTTTTGTCTTGTCAGATATTTGGACTTCACCGCTTCCAGTTAATCTTGGCAACACCACCGCTTGCAGGCTTCCCGGTCCTTATCAGTACTTGAAATGCGCGGTTTTTCCGCACTCCTCTCACCTAGTAGGAATTCTGCGAGGCCAAAGCTGACATTCCAGCTATCTTGTTCACCTTCGCTGAGTTTCCTCATACCAACCACACTGTGCTCAGTGAAGACTTGTCGCGTTCAAGCGGAGCCTTCAAAAATTATACGGTGGAGAAAATTGCACAAATTATTATCTTCACCACACAGATAATCCTAAAATTAATTCAAATACATAACCCTACCTACCGCTGTATAGTAACTCGGTTCTTCTGGGAATAATTCCTAGAGCACACTGTATAGTTTATGCTGGTGTTTAGAGGGGCTGATGCCTGAAACTTAATGGCTTTTAAGTGACAAAACTTGCAAGTGTCTTATAAGACAGCATTTTGGAGATTCACTGTGAGGCCTGTGTTAGCATAGCCCTGTATGAGGACAGTCCTGTTTTAGTACTTGTGGTTTTTTTTATTTTTTTTTCTTTGAGATATGGATTCAAAAATTTAAGCTAGTTGCTTAAGATGGTGGGGTTCAGAGATGGCCAAGGTACCAGTGGAAGGCCGCATCCCAGCAGGACGGGGGGGGGGGGGGGG
>NC_022023.1:6378198-6409141 GCF_000317375.1 Microtus ochrogaster
AAGGCTGAAAGTGCTTCTTGCCCAACACAACTTTCCTGTTTCCAGCGTGATTTGTAGAAGCAGAGACCTGCAGTTGGGAACAGGGCTATTTTTAGACTCTGTATGTTTTCTGTAATTATTTCTTTTCTGTTTTCCCTCATGTTTAGTAAAAGCTGTTCTTGAAAAATACCAGGCAGGTTTGTCAAGGGAAAACACGTTCGTCCATGCTGAAGGTTTCAAAGGAGAGCCACACAGCTTCGGAAGAGCGGTGACTAGGTGACAGGGTGGCACGGAGATTCTAGACAGTACTCCAGGTGGAGAGGAAAGTCGGGGAAGTGGGGCTGCCTTTCTAACGTGGCGCTATTCAAGACTGATTCAGTTTGTTTCTGCTGTGTTAAAACACTGGGAGGGTTTGTGTTCCGTCTGAATTAGTCAAGGCCACTTTACAAACCTGTCAAAACCCAGTTGGTAAAGCCTGTTTTCTAGTCACTTATAAAACTCTAAGTAAATAAGTAAATAAGATAACAAGAATCTGAGTTCCTCAGAATAACTTTTAAAAATATAAAGGAATTGAGTTTCCCAATGATCCAGAACATATGTAAAGAATACACGAGAAGTATTGTACATAAAATTGGAGTGTTCTGAATTTGGACCTCTGTATTTCTTAATTTATGAGTGCACTAATATTGGCAGCCAGAAGTGACTTTGGAAGACTCTTATTTATCCTGTCAGAATAATTTGGGGCATATCTTAGGCCTCAAGATTACTAAAACCTAGAGGAATAACCCAGATGGAGGGCTTTCAGATTAGGGAGGTTGAAGGCTGTGTTTAGCACAATGAAAATCTGATTCTGAAACACTGATAGGCTGTGATTTTTCTTCAGTGTATGTGAGAGAGATGATGAGGGAGAGAAAAACAGAGACAGAGAAAAACACACATATGCACTCACACACACACACACACACACACACACACACACACACACACAGGGAGAGACACAGAGTGAGACAGAAACAGAGAGAGACACACACAGAGACAGAGACACAGAGAAGGGAGAGACAGAGAGCACAGGACAGCGAGAGACGCACAGAGAGACAGAGATACACGGAGAAATAACGAGGCAAAGAGACAGAGCGATAGGGAGAAATACAGATACACTGAGTGGCAGAAGCATCTGTTGCTAAGACTGGCCTACTGACTAATCTCCCCTTGCAGAAACACCATGCCCAGTTACCTGGGTACCCTGGACCTCGTCAAATTCCATAATTTATCACCACACAGAGAAAGGAGGTGCACTGCTAAATTTCTGCCCATAAAGAGAGATGAGCTATCTCAAAATGGTAACAGGACAAACCAGAAGCAGGGAGACGGTCAGGCCCTGTACTAGGTCTGGTCACTAGATTCCATTACGGCAGCGTGGAAGATTTCCTCTGAGGGTTCTCTCTTCTGTGTGTGTCTCTTACGCATCGTCTCCAGTCTTAACCTGGGACCTCAGGGTGTGACTGTATTAGTTACTTGGCTTGTTGCTGGGACAACAGGTCTGATGAAATTAACTTAAAGAAGGAAAGGTTTATTTTGGTTCGCAGTCCAGGACAAGGAAGTCCAGGCAGCCTGGGCATGGATCTGCCTACCCCAAGGACACGATCTAGATACTCATGACAGATATGCCCAGAGGTTTGTTTCCACATCAACTCTAAACCCCCGTCACGCGGAAAGGATCGACCTTCACAATGACCTTCTATGGAGAAGAGGAAGTGATCCAGCCGGAAACTCAACTGTTAGGGTGGGCCTTAATCTAATACTGCTGGTTCCTTGTAGGAAGGAAAAGTCGGGTGTAGAGGGAAGGAAACATTAAGAACAAAGCCATCTACACACTGAGGAGGTAGGGCTAGCAAGAACCCTTCCATCTCTGCCCTCCCTCCAGAGGAACAACCGGCTGGTATCTGGAATTTGGACTTCCATTCAAAAGAGCTGAGAAAATAACTTTGGTGAGCCACAGGCTCTGGTGGTTTGTTATGATCGCCATAGGGAATAACACACTTAGGAAACGTTACACACGTTAGCCCGTGTGTAAGACTTTAGGTAGCAGATGGGATACGCCCAGAGGAGAGAGCATGGTAACAGATCATAGGTGTCAGAAGAAGTTGGGAGTGAAACTGGGGTCCTGAGCAGTAAGCAGTCTACAGAGAGCCTTCGGTATGAGAGGATACAGTGTGTGTGCCAAAGGAGACTTTGTCACTACGCAAAGTCATCCCATAATGTATTGGCCGCTGACCGGAAAACCTCCCGCTACAACGGGTTCATAGTGATCATTCCTGTGTTTGACCAGCTGCGACGCACTCGTGGGGGTTATATTAACTTTGGTGGTGTTAAAAATTAAGAGGTTTATGTAAACATTGACCATGTTGGAAAGGAAAGGATATTATTAACTTAGACAGTGTTAACGATTAAAGGGATGGCTTTCCTTTTTTGGAGGCAGGGGTTCAAGCTGGCTTCAACTTCGTTGTTCTGCTGAACTTCGATTGCATCAGTGAGCCCTGGTGTTCAGCAGGACTCATCTCCAGTTACCTCTATGTCAGTAGAGGAAGGCATGTATCATGTCTAATGCCTGAAATCCCAGTACTCTCAATGGTAGAGGTAGGAGGAGTTTGAGGCTAGCCTAGGCGGCATCTCCCTCTCTCAGACAGGGAGGGAGAGAGAGAGAGAAAGTTTTTCCAGCTCACTTGAAATAGTCATAATATTTGGGTTTAGATCATGAATAGTTCCAAAATAGTCATATCTTTAAAATATCTAGTAAGTATTGTCATTAAGTTAATATAGGACAAATACATTTAATAGCAATCTACGAAAGTTAATTCTTTAGTGTCTTCACTTCATGGTTCATGTTTCAAGTCTTTGAGGCACCATTTTATTTCTCAAATGGACTGAAAGCTCTGCAGAGGTCTAGAAACCAGTGGGTATGAAATCTGATAACGCGGTCTTGACGTCTTCACTCCTTAATAAATTAATATAATAAGAGGTATTTTTTCTTCTAAGTGTTTCCATTTTAAAGGCTTGCTGTTATCCACTTCCCAGGCCTAATGCCTTACTAATTTTCATTTCTTGAGGCTACATGCATGACTTGAATTCAAATAAAAGCACATGCTTTTTTCCCCCATCTAAGCTTGGAATCTAACTCTTTTAATAGGCAAAAACACATTTTCCCGGAAGTCTGATACAGTGCCTTAGTTAGGGTTTCCATTGCTGGGATAAAACACCAGGACCAAAAGCAGCTTGGGGAGGAAAGGGTTTATTCCAGCCTATAGCTCTTAGGTCACAGCCGCTCAACTAAGGAAACCAGAGCAGGGATTAAAGGCACGGAACTGAAGGCAGGAACCAAAGCCGAGGCCAGGGAAGAGTGCTGCTTACTAGCTGGCACTCATGGCTTGCTTAGCCTGAGTTCTTACAGTATCCAGGATTGCAAGCCTAGGAACAGTACCACCCACAGTGGGCTGGACTCCCCGTAGCAACCATCAGTCAAAACGCAACAGAGGCTTGCCCACCAGACAATCTGGCAGGGCTGTTTTCTCAGCTGAGGCTCCCTTTTCCAGAATGATTACAGCTTATGCTAATATTGACATAAACTAGCTAGCAATTCAGTAACAATATTCAGGCAGCCAAATGATTGTTATTATCCCCTCCCCTTTTTTGTGTTTGTTGATGTGTCTGCGTATCTCTCTCTCTCTCTCTCTCTGTGTGTGTGTGTGTGTGTGTGTGTGTGTGTGTGTGTGTGTGTGCAGGTGCACACATATGTGGGGAGCAGAAGTTGATGTCTGGTGTCTTCCCTAATTGGTCTTTAGCCCTCATCCACCAGAGAGCTGCGATCATTTATTTTGAAAGGGAGACACACCATTATTTTGAAAGGGAGACAGACACACCATTACAGGAACTGCAGAAGGACTATAATTGCTCAGATGCAAGTATTCAACTTCAGGTGCTTCTGAGTCCAATCTCTACTGAAAACCCAATTATAATCTGATGAGCCACTGGTCCTGAAGCTCACTTATTCAGCCATACCTCCTGCCTCCACCTCCCCAGCGACAGGATTGTAGGCACTTGAGGCTGTCTGTACCCAACTTTTTGGGTGGTCACTGGACAGGGAAGTAATCAAGTGCAGGTCCTCAAGCTCATGTGGCAAGTACTTCACAGAGCCACTGCCCGGCCTTTGTCTTTCTTCCTTAGAGATAAATAAATACAGATGCTCGTAGTCTCAGGAACAGCTAGAGAAATGGATAACACATAACAGGCAATCGCTTTTCTGGGGCTGGAGATAGGTGGCCGATTGCACGTCCTTCTATATTAGGAATACGTTAATATATATTCAAGAATACATAGTGCTTTTCCCAGGGTGTTTTTTTCTGATCTGGGATCATACATAAGACATACATTATCCTTAGGACAAAGCAGTCTATAAAACAAAAGGATGCCTATCGTACTGTGTGAAGCTGGCTGTGTAAAGTTCCAGAATGAAACGAACGGCTGGGTGAAGATTTCAGGAATGTCTGAACAAGTTCTGATGTTCTGATGTCATTGCAGGACAATCCCGACGCTGTGGTATGGGGCGGATGCTCCTTTCTGGTTCCATTGCAACACATGACAGTCTGGAGGAGACCTAATCCAAGTGGACATAGTTATGCAGCCCAGTTCCGTATCGTTAGAGAGAGTCAGCTCCTCTGCCAGGATCCTGCCAACACGGCTTCCAGCCAGATGTCCATTAGTAAATACTGCAGTCTTAAAATACTGCCTGGCTTCTGTGGCTGGGTTGTCTGTGTAATGAAAATGAGGCCCAGACTTTTGGAAGCATCATCATGAGTGCATTGAGAAACCCCTGCCGGTGAGGCAGTTGGAAGTTTGGCAGACGCCTGGTTCACATCTGTAATCCAAACGTTCCGTAGCTGAGGCAGGGGGAGTGCTGTGAAGGAGTGGAGGCCTGCATAGGCTACATCGTGAGTTTCAGGCAGCCTGGGCTCCAGAATGAGACCTTGTTTCACAGTAAATAAAGAAATAGAAAGAAATTTGTGGTACTTAGAGTGTAACTTTGGCAAAAACCTTTTGGTTTTATTTTGAAATGAAATGCTTTTAGTTGGAAATATGTCTTCACTGTTCTTTGACAATGCTAAGCAAGGAGGTAACTGAACCTCTAGTTTTATCTGTCTTGCTTAAGGCTGCATTTTACTTTTATAGAGAAAAGCATAAATTAATATACTATCTCGCTTCAAATAGCTGATCTTTTTACATGGTATTTTTAAAATATTGAAAGAAAGGGTTTGGCTGAAAGCCGCGCTGTAAATAATCGTAATGTTTGAGATGTTCTCTAAAACAGTGAGCTCTTCAGTCAGTAGCGACTTCGCAATTGGAAAAGCAAGTCTCCTTGGGCTCGCTCCTCTGGTCCTTTCCACTTCTCTGAGGTAGAAAATGTATAAGCAAGAATGCTGGAGTTTGGAGAACAGCTTGACCAAGATCTCAAGCAAATCAGGCAGCTTCCAGCAGCGGCCTGGGATTCTGTGACCGACTCTTCTAGTGACTTCATATTTAATGAGGAGAAACTGACAGGTAGGCGGGAAGTTTCCAAATACACCCACCCGCCCACAAGGCCTGTGATCCAGCCTGGCTCTAGAACTCTCTGAGAGATAGCTGCCTTTGTGTCAAATAAAGAGCGGTCAGTCTAAATCCACTGCCCCCTCTCCCCCCCCACAGGCAGTGAGATGTCCCAGTCTCTGCAGAAAGCCAGGTGACAGGAAGTTCTGAAGCTGTCTTATAAAACGCGTAGTGGCCAAGGCGGCTACAAACCTCCTCGCCCTCGGGATGAGGAATGGCAGATTAATGAGGATGCTATGTGACTGGTATCAGCTCTGGGGCAGTGACACTCCTGATAGGCGTTTGTAAACAGTAAGACACTGTTTCCTTTCAGAACCCCCAGCACCCTCACAGCTTCTTCTCCTACACCCGTCACAGCAGACTGCTCACTGAGAGCTCTCTGGACCTCCTGAGCCTAGAAAAGCTGAGAACTCGGAGACACGTTGACTGGCGATCATCTTCTGAGTCACCAGGAGAGGCTAACATTAAGAGCCAGTTTCTCCCCGATGGCTTGCCTGAGGTTCTCGAAGGAAAATGCTTGGGGAATGAGGCCATGCTTGACATGCTTATCAAATATGCAGACGATAAGACTGAACGCAGGACTTAGCTCTGCCTCTCGGTGGTTAGGAGACGCAGGTAAGTTACCTAGCTTCCCCGGGCCTCTGGACACTTTTTGGAGATGGGAGACAGGTGTTCTAACTTTTTTTCAGTGCTGGACAGGGAACACAGTGCAGAGGCTATGTAAGCACACTGCCCCTAAGCTACACCCCCAGCCCAAGGCAGTTGATCTCAAACAGGTTTTTATAAACTTCCCTTTTCTTTCATAAGTAAATCTTAATGTTCTAAACATCTGTCGAAGTGACCATAAGAATTTTCAGCCTGTTCATGTCACCCACGGTATCTGATACATGGCAGAACCTTACAGTGACTTGGGACGTGCCTGGCATTCGGGAGTCCTTGCTTTTACCCTCAGCATGGACAAAAACAAGCAAAGCAAAACAAAACAAACAGCAACAAATAGACAAGCCAAACTAACCCAGCTTTAGAGTTGGAGGACGGGGGTGGGGGGGGTGGGGGCTCCGGCTCCACAGACTGACCAATCACTAATGTCATTTTGAGTTGCTTCTTCTCCGTTTGTTTCTTTATGCATAAAATGAAGGTAGTAACCTTTCTCAGGCAAGACTGTTTTGTAAACTGTAGAAGAGTAAATAAATGTACAGTGTCCAGTGTCGTTAGCATTATCTCCTGCCCTCAGCGCCCTCCTCTGTGGGGAGACGGTTTTATCTTCAGAATGAGTCAGTAACGAATGGGTTGAGCTGTTGTCTGGCAAGCTCATTTGGGCTTAGAGGTGATACTTATCACGTTTTGACTTCATCTCTCCTGTAAGACTGAAGCCAAGACAGTGTAGATGACATGGGCTATTGACACAAGTCATTAAACCGAGGGGACACCATTTAAAGTGAAGAACTGACCATGATGTCACCTTGGTAATAACCCAACCACAGTCCCTTCTCCGGAAAGCCAAAGCTCAACAATAACTATTGTTATTACTGGGTACCCATTAACCACTAGATCCTCTTCTTTCTATGAGTTATGTTAACATCTCAAGACCATCTGCAATGAAGTTATTTGTATTTTATAGTAAGAAATGACCTAACAAGGTCGAGTATTGGTCTTATTCTGTTGCTTTAAGGGGATAAGTGATTTGCTGATGTACATACAAATGGTAACTGAAAAGCCTGAACTCTGAATTCAAGTGTCTGAGCTAGTTCGCTGTGCGCTCTCCAATCAGAAGAAGCCATTTTTCCTCACTCACCACGAGGGCCAAATGTCTTGTTCTTCATCATCGTGGTCAGCTCCATTCCTTCATTTTTATTTTCTCCCCTCATTTAAAAATGCTTTTTTGATCATCATAAAACTCAGGAGGAGAAATCACGGATTAGTCATTGCTACCTCCGCCCTCCGACGCCCTTCTCACACACTTGTCTCCGCTCAGGGACCGGAGCAGTCCCTTCCCTTGAGGAGTGAGTCCTGCAACTAACTCATCTCTGGCAGTAAGATTTTCCTCCTCTGCTTATCTCCGTCTTTGATTTAGCGTTTGTCCCTTCTTTCTCGGCGCTTTAGATCACGCTGCCTTGGTGAGCGCCGGCTCTCAGCGGGGTTTTGCCAGCTGCTTCTTTCCTTCATCACGGTAAAGTTCTCGCTAACATCTGGGAGATGCCTGCCGCGGTGGCCACTGGGACAGCTGAGCCTAGCTGAGCGCTCAGTGGATGGTGAGAAAGCACGTGGGGAAGAAGAGACGTGAGCAGGAGTTGAGACCCGCTTAGTCAGCAAACGCTAGACTCCGCTTGGCTCGGACATTCCCCTTAGTTGACCTTCAATAGCAGCAGAAGCATTTGCTGCTCGGCTTGGCGGGCTTCTATCAGGGTTCAATGCCAAGCTCTGTATTTGGTGCCCAGAGTCAAAGAAATTGATGAATGTGCTGTGCCACTGTAAAAGAAGGCAGCAGAGGAAAAGGCGTGTTTTGGGATGTAAAAAAAAAAAACTCCAGCCGGGCGATGGTGGCGCACGCCTTTAATCCCAGCACTCGGGAGGCAGAGGCAGGCGGATCTCTGTGAGTTTGAGACCAGCCTGGTCTACAGAGCGAGTTCCAGGACAGGCTCCAAAGCCACAGAGAAACCCTGTCTCGAAAAACAAAAAAAAAAAAAAAAAAAAAAACCTCCAGCTTGCACCGTTGGCTCACTTTGAAGCACAGCTATATGGTTTTGGTAAGTTTTTAAAGCCCTAGTTTTCATTTTACTTATTGTGAAGTAGGGTAATACAGAAATCCATTGGGATTTCTGTAAGAATTAAAGACAACAGCCAGGCACACAGAGGCCACTCCATCCAAAGAGAGGTAGAAGTTCTAAGTCAAAACCAAAATCTCATTTTAACCTAACCAAGTGTCTCGAGCTGGCTTGTCCTTTTCTCTTTTTTAAACATCATTTTTTATTGACTCCTTGGACATTTTCCATAATGCACCACAATTCCACTCTTTTCCCAGTCCCTCCATATTCGCCCTTCACCCTTGTGGTGTTCCATCCAAAAGAAAATTTAAAAATGAAGATATTAATTAAAAAACAAAGCAAAACAAACCGTCGGTCTGCCATCTTCCCCGCCTCTCCCCCACCTCCTCATTCACCTGTGCTGCTGGGAGCTGTGGTATAACACGCAGTAGGCCCTTACGTCCAAACAGCTTTGCTTGCAAATGTTTGTTGCCATGAGTTGGCGTTCTGGTTCAAGGCTTCTGGCTTCTGGGACACCATCATTACTGGACCCTTCCCCCAAACTCTTCTTGGATACCCTGTTGTTACCCCAGCCATGGCCATCCTTTGGCTTTGGTTCCACAGGACCAGTCCCTTGATGCACTCCAGCGGGTCATAGATGGGGTAGAATGGGCCAACTCAAAGCACCGGATGTGGGTGGTAGCTGAGTTGGTCAGTCCAGGCCCACACTAGGACCATGCCTCCTCAGGCTAGTGGCAGACCCAGGTCTCCTATGCCCACACTATTGGGGTTCACTTTCTCATGCCCATGGTCCCCAAGAGCAGCCCAGGTCAGGGTGTCACCATGGTTCCAGGTGGCAGCCAGGCTACTCAGATTTGCATGGTCCTAGCAAAAGAGTTGCCCTCAGGAACCAATATGGCCTCAGTGGTGGCCCATATCCTGGGCGTCCACACAGCCTTCCATGTTAACAGGAACCATGGACATCAGCACAGACCCTGGCTGCAGTAGGGCAGCTACCCAGATCTGCATGGCCCTAGTGGAGGCATGGCCCTTGAATACCGTCATGGCCCCAGACCTATGGGTGGCAGCCCAGACCCAAGGTATCCATGCGACCTTTGGCGGCAACCCAGGCCACGTTGTCATTTTTCCCCTCTTAATTCCCACCTTGCTGCGCTGCAAACCATCTTGGTGCATTCTCAAGCTCTAGCTCAGCCGCACCGCAGCATCCCGCAGTTTCCCTGCTGCCTGGAAAGCAGAGCAGCACGTTAGCCTTCACATTGACAGCAACATTGATTTTGCCTTCCGGCGTCCACTTTGCTATGAATGCTACGAACTCAGCATTGGCGTGCTGAAATGAATAAGGATGCTAATCTATTTTCCACTGTTGCAGTCTCTGTACAAACGTTGACAGTTTCTCATCTGAATCGTCTGCTCAGGTACTGGTGACAATAGCTTCATAGACAAACAAAACCTAAATTGAGCAAAAGATGTAATTAAAATATATTTCAAGTTTTTGCATGCGAGCGTCATCAGTCAAAGGGGCACTGTTTGTCTCTTAGATGATTGAAATCTATTCATTTAACAAACACGTATTGAAAATCTACAGTTTACAAGGCCTTGTACGCGCTGGGAGGCACTGGTTCAGCAAGGCAGTCCTAGGATCACTGGAACAAACCCTCATTCTCCCATGGCTTACACTGTGCTGTGTGAAATACAATCAACAGACATGTACACAAGGAAAAGAAATTCAGATAATGGCTTCAGGAGAGAAAACAGAGCTCCATAATAGTGACTAGAGAGAGTATTTGGTTTATTTTTATATTTATTTACTTATTTATCTTAACTTGGAAATAAAATCCACATCTAATATTTTGGAAGTCTAATGAGTAGGGAAAGGAGAGGAAGGCTCCCCAGAGAAGTGATGTGAACGTGGGCGACAGCCCTGGGAAGCCGAGGACAATCCTATCGGGCAGAGGAAGCAGCAGTCCAAAGGTCCTGGGGCTAAGGAGCCTGGGCAGGAAAAGAGTACAACGTGCTTGAGCCCAGCTGAGTAAAGACATAAGACAGGATCCGAAGGGACAGACGGAAGCAGGTCGTGTAAGTTTCACTGTGTATGGCAAAGCTGGTTCCAGTTACAGTGAGAGCCTATGGTCAGATTTGGATTAAGCAAGGAAGAGATACGGACCTGGTGTGTGCGTATTCTTGTCCACAGAGATGTGTGCATGTTCGTGCTTGTGTGAGGGCAGGTATGTGTAGACCAGATGTCAGCCTCAGAAGCTACCTTCTTTGTATTCCCGAGGCTAGTCTCTTAGTGGGAGCTGGGGCTCCCCAATCAGGCTGGAGCTTGGCTGCCTAGACAGACCCAGGGACTGTTGGTCTCTGCTCTCCAAGCTCTGGAGATTATAGACACGTGCTGCACCCAGCTTTTATAGGTGCTGGGCACTGAACTCGGGTCCTTATGCTTGCACGACAAGCACTTTGCCATCTTTTCAGACCCCCATTTACATCTTCAGAAGATGATGGCTGAGCTGGCGAGCTGACTCGGAGTTGGTACAGGTGCTTTCCACCAAGCCGGATGACCTGAGTTCATTCTCGGGGAACCATAGTGTGGCACATGTAATGCCCGCCCCCACAAACACAACTAAGTGAATAATTGTAGTTTGCAGGAGGTGATACAGGGTCTTGCTCTGTAGACCAGGCTAGCCTTAAACGCACAGAGATTTGTCTGTCTCTGCCTTCTGACTACTAGGATTAAAGGTGTGTGTCACCATGATTTGTTGTAGTGGGAGCGGCGGGGCTGTGTCCCCAGCACCCTGGCTGCCTGCTAGCTTATGCCCCGAAATAATTATTCTTTTAAACACTGTTTGGCCCTTACTTTAGCCCTTACTGGCTAATTCTGATATCCCGATCAACCCATCTCTAATAAACTGTGTAGCACCGGTCTTACCAGGAAAGATTCAGCATGTCTGACCTGGCGGCTTGCTTCATCGCGTGCGTCTGCCCAGGAGAGGGGAGCATGGCGTCTCTGCGCTCACTTCCTCTTCCTCTCAGCATTTTGTTCTGTTTACTCCACCAACCTATGTTTTAACCTGTGAGGGCCAAGCAGTTTATTTATTACTTAACCAATGACCTTCCTCCATCAATGATTGTCAACAAATGCAAAAAAAAAATAAAAGGACATCTTTTGTATGGCACATGGAAGCGTATGAAAACTGGTTTTTGCTGAGGTCCATGTGAGTGACAATGGCTTTGGAGACTGTGATGGTGATGGTGAAATTTTAGAGAGGCTGATGGTCCATTGAGTTTTGGGAACCAAGCAAACAGGAAGCCAGAATGAGCAATATGTTTTAATGTGAATGTCTGTGGGTAAGTGGCACCATTTACTAAACTAGGAAAGGCAGGATTAAGTCTTGTTTAAGGGGGTTGGTACCTACTGTAGTCATGGTAATCATAATAAACTCATGAGATGCCCATGTGAGGACATGTAACAAGTCCAGTTCCTGTCTATTTCAGGACACTTCTATTCTCTCTCATGCTTACAGCTCAGTTGTGGGCTAAATTAAGGGTCTGTCAGGAAAGGGAGCAGACATGTTTGCCAACAGAGATGCCTTTGTAATCATGTGTGATGTTTCCAGAGAGCTAAATCCTTGACTTAGGAGACCATGGCAGGCATTCCCTGGACATCTATATTACACATTACGATGTGTCTAGACACTTGTGGCTTACAGAGGAAGTTATTTCTCAGAACAGTTAACATTTGTCTACAAAATACTTCCAACTACCTAATTCTGTCTGTAGTTCCACTTGGCATACAGACAGAATGTGGCATAATATGCAAAGCTGAAAATCTAGGTCAAAAATGATTCTCAGATATAGACACATTTCAGATACGAATACATGGATTTCTAGCCTTTGGGTGGAGAAAACCTTTTTAAAAAATTGATTCAACAAGACTGCAAATGCATAAAATTATAGCATGTGTGGCGAAGAGGGTTTCTGCTTGAAAAAAATGGCATTCCCTTCTCATCTCCAGCATTCTTACTTTATGTATTTGATTCCTCAAAAGCTATTTTCAGTTAAAAAATATAATTAAAAAAATTAAATATAAATGAAATTCATTAAAACAAATTTTGATATATGTAAAATAATTGTTTTCATATCAGTGTGACCAAGACATTTAGACAACAAAACATTCGACAGAAGGATGTGACAAAAGTGTACTCATAAAAGAATTATTAAATATTAACTTAAAATTTGTAATTAAAGTATTAGAAACTTGGCACAGTAGTACATGTCTATAATGCAGCATTCTAAAAGTGAAGGCAGGAGAATTGAGAGTTTGCGTTTATCCTGAACTAGGCTACTTGGGGCTAACATCAGATACATAGTGAGACCTGTCTGCGTGAACAAGGAAACTAAAGCCTACATTTCATAGAGGATTAAATAAAACACGAGGCTTGAAGCTGGGTGTGGTGGCTCATCCCCATAGTCTCAGCACTCAGGAAGCTGAGGCAGGAAAACCATGGGTTCCAAGGTCAGTCTGAATTAAATAGTAAGACCAGTGTTCAATAGCGTCAGGCATGGTGGTATGTGCCTTTAATCCCAGAACTCACAGGCAGAGGCAGGTAGGTCTCTATAAATTCTTCTAGGCTAGCCTAGTCTACAAATGGGTTCCAGGTTAGCCAGGGCTACATTGTGATACTGTCTCAAAACAAATAAAAAGGAAAAAGAGAAAAAAATAGTTGTAAGGAAAAAACAATCCCTTAGAGTTTGGATTGGAACTTTGAAGAAGTAATTCGCTGGCTATAGTCAAACTGTGTGTCCCATTTACTCTCTGTTAATTTTTTTCCTTTCTATTTTGAAAACAGGCTTAATTAGATTTATGTTATTTTTTGAGGCAAGGTCTCACTATTTATCCTTTGGCAATCTTGAACTCACTTTGTAGTCAAGGCTGGCCTCAAACTCACAGAGATCTGCCTGTCTCTGCCTCCGGAGTGCTGGGATCAAAGGCCTGTGCCGCCACACTGGCCTCACTTTGGTTTTCTTGTATAAAAACCCCTGTGGTAGCCACAGCTGACGCCTGCCTCTTCTGTACGGTGGAGATCCTGGTGCAGGTTTAACAAGATGGTCTGTGAGTTCCTGATAGGGAGATTTGGTGAACAAGCCTCTTTTCATAGGTCAGAGATTGGGTAGCTGGAGGTCTTGGAGTTGGCACCAGAGGTGACCTTAATGGAGATGCCAATGGTGGTGGTGGTGCCCCTGGATGAAGTGTAACTATCATCCGTAGCAGCCAGTTAGAACAGCTTTTGGAGCTCTGATGTTGAGACCAGGCTCCTCTCACAGTGCCATCGAGGTTTGTCACTTCTATAGAACAATGTGGGGCTTGCTGATCTTGTTCTGCAAGTAGCATCTTTGCATAGAGACAAAAGAGATTGTCTTAGGGTTTCTGTTGCTGTGAAGAGATACCATAACCATGACAACTCTTATTAAGAAAACATGTAATTGAGGCGGCAGCTTACAGTTTCAAAGGTTTTAATCCATAATCGTCATGGCGGGGAGTGTTCAGGCAAAAATGTCATGTTGCACATTTTCAGTATCTAGGAATTGAAAACTATTGTTTTTTTTTTTAATTTTTTTCTTTTTCTTTTCTTTGTGTAGTCCTGGTTGTTATGGAACTCTCTCTGTAGACCAGGCTGGGCTTGAACTCAGAGATGCCCCTGCTTCTGCCTCCCGAGTACTGGAATTAAACTGCTGGGCTGAAAAAGAATTTCATGTATCACTGTTTAAAAAGTGTTCCTCTGGCTTTGCCTCAGACATGTGACGTAGGGGTTGAAGGAAGTTGATTTTTGATAAACATTCCTTGTGATTTATGTAATCCCAAAGTTGTGAGAACGCAATACAGAACATCAGTGCTGCTACATTCTGTAGGTAAACTAAAATGGCATGTCTTATTTTCATAATTTAATTTTAATATGCATAAGTTCATTACACTCTGAGTCAAATCAGTTGTGCTGGTTAGGTTTTTTGTCAGTTTAAGACAAGCCATGGTTGCCTGGGAAGAAGGAACCTTAATTGTGAAAGTACCTCTCTTAGATTGGCCTGTAGGCAATCTGTACGGCATTTTCCTACTAATGATTGCTATGGGGGAGCCCAGCCCACTGTGAGCAGTAATGGGCAGCTGATTCTGGGCTGTCTGGATGGAAGTCAGAATGTGGCCTTCCTCTGGGACCTCTGCTTCAGTTCCTGCCTCCAGGTTCCTGTCCTGTCTGAGTTTCTGCGCCTGCTTCTCTTCCTGAGGGTCTGTAAACTGTAAAGCAAAATAGACCTCTTTCTTCCTGAGTTGCTTTTGTTCATGGTCTTTATCATAGTGACAGAAGCCTAACTAAGACACCAGTCGAATATTTTAACTGAAATATATACTGTTTTTTTTCTGTAGGTTTTATTTTAAAAAAAAGTCAAACTTAACTCTAATTAGTGAATAAGAATGCTTTTGGAGCTTAACTAGTTTAGTATCAGTAGAATAAGGGTAAATATTGTAAAACACTTTAGTAATATACAGTGCTACATGCATGTTTATTATAATAATTATTAGCCATAATAATTACAGTAATCGTGGTATACAACTACAAGACCTGGCTTGTGTGTTAACTAGCACGCTGCATTTTAGTACACTGCTAGAGAATTTTTCTAAGCTTTATGAAAACAAATTTTGAATATTATGAATAAAAAAGGCACAAAACATTCTTTTTTACAGCATGATTTTTTTATTGATTTTTATTGAGTTCTACACTTTTCTCTGCTCCCCTCCCTGTCTTTCCCCCCTCCCCTTCAATCCTCCGCCAAGGTCCCCATGCTCCCAATTTTTTCAGGAGATCTTGTCTTTTTCTACTTCCCATGTAGATTAGATCTATGTAAGTCTGTCTTAGTGTCCTCATTGTTGTCTAGGTTCTCTGGGATTGTGGGAAAAAAAACATTCTTGCTTGAATTCAAATTGTTACTTCTTTTCTCAGATGGAGTTAACAGATGTTTTAGGTTATATTTTATGTTCTCAGGTATTTAGACATGTATTTGATGTTTCATTTGAAGACCACAGTGTGAATGATGATAACTTACTTTGTATAGAGTGTGTGGTGGGGACTTGGAGGGGGGAAAGAAGAGAGTGTAAGAAGGGTTGGAAAGATCAGTGTGACACCAGTTGCTCTTCTCAGAGGAATAATTGCTTACCATGAGACATTTACCCAGCTCCTACGAGGAAGCCTCTACTGTTTTAGTGGCCGGCACACAGCTAACTTTGAGTTCACTTGTTTTTGGCTTTGCCTCTAAGCCCTGTGGTCAGCTGGAAATGTGGCAATAGTGGGTGATGAGTAGTTTACCTTTCTGTTTAGAAGAGCTAACCAAGTCAGGTGTGGTGGCTCATGAGGCCTCTGATCCCAGCAGTGAAGAGGCTGAGGCAGGAGGAGCACCACAGGGTTGAGGGTAGCCTGGGTTACACAGTGAGTTCCAGATAGCCTGGGCTACAGAGTGATACCTTGTCTCAACAAACAAACACACAAACTTAGATCCAGGAAGTACTTGGTTCCTGGGCCACAGTTATGACACGTGATGAGTTGTTTCCAAACTGCCTATGACCTTCTATTTTATCCTTATGCCGGTCTCATGGCAGTGCAACCCAAAACACTGTTCATCACACATTTATCCAGTGTACTTAGTTTGTTCAGACAGGAGACACTGTTTAGTATCTAAGTTATACCATCATGTACTTTTTTTTTTCTTTTTCTTTTTTGGGTGGGGCTGGTTTCTCTGTGTAACCATGGCTGTCCTGGAGCTCACTCTGTAAAGCAGGCTGACTTTGAGATCAGAGATCCACCTGCCTCTGCCTCCTAAGCGCTCGGATGGAAGACATGCACCACCACGCTCGGCTATCATCGTGTATTTCTTTCTGTGAAGCCTTTGCATTGGTTTTGTTTCCTAGCAGCTGGTATCTTCTACTTGTGCATATAATAGAGTTCCTAGGATAAGACAGCATGTTAAACTGGGTATCGTGGGACATGCCTTTAATTCCTGGAGACGGAAACGGGTGGAATTCTGCAAGTTTGAGGTCAGCCTGCACTATAACAGCAAGACTCTATCTCAAACAAACACCACCTCCCCAAAGCCTAGATGTAGAGAGTATTTGAGTGTTGGCTGAATTGATATATACGATAAGTAATATATTACCTGGCCAACTGCACTATAGGACCTCACTGGCCACTAGCCCTCTTCATGTGACACTCGAGCTTAAAAAAACTTGATCTGTAGTGTGTTCTGGGAAGGGCTGAAATTACCAGCCATGTGGGTAACTAAATAATGATCAATTGCATTTACAATATGTAATTTATTTTTTCTCTCCTTCTGGAAAAATCAGAGAGTGTACAAGGGTTTGAAACCAAAAGTGTGGCTCTCTTTGACTGATACTGTATGCATGAGCTGTGTCACTGTCATGCATCTGTTTACGCTTTCCTGAAATACTTCCTGTTTCTCCCTATAATCGTTATTTTTATGTGTACCTGGATGTATGTATGTGCACCATGTGCATGTTTGGTACCCAGAGAGGCCAGAAGAGGATACCAGATCTCCTTGAACTAGTTTCAGATGTTTGTGAGCCGCCATGTGGGTGATGGAAAGTGCAGCCAGCTCCCCTGCAATTGCAGGAAGCTGTTGCCTAAGTCAGTTCCAATCTGACAACAAATTCTGGTGAGGCTATGGAGAAAAAGGAACCTACGATCCCTGTGGGTGGGGGTACAGATGAATACAGCCATTGTGGAAATCAGTTGGGAGATTTCTCAAAATATTAAAATAGAACCAACCATATGACCTAGCTATGTCATTGCTTGGCATATACCAGAGAACTGCATACCCAAACCATAGAGATATTTGTATTCTCATATTTATTGTTGCTTTATTCACTATAGCAAAGAAATGGAATCAACCAACAGATGAATGGATAATGAAAACTGGCATATATATATGTGTGTGTGTGTGTGTGTGTGTGTATATATATATAATATATATGAATGTATATTAAGCAAAGTCACACAATCTCAGAGAGAAAAAATGCAAGTTATCCCTCATATATGGAATCTAGTCAATAATATATGTAAACAATGTACATATAGATACAGCACAGCATGTAGAAAAGAGAACAAGGGAAGCTAAATAGAAGGACATGAGGAAAGACCGGGCACGAGCCGTGAAATAATATGTAAAGCTAATTGTTTGTCTAACTCTGTCACACATCTTCCATTTTGGGTGGTGCATAAAATGTTTTCGATGGTGAAAGTGTAAAATCAAATGAGAAGGTTTATAGCTTCCATTCTGAATGGTTACTCTAACTGGATAGAAGTTTACTGAGATATAAAGAGTTTGGGTCTGGTTAAATTTGGTGTTTGATTTTATTTGCAAGTTTTTTTATAATATACCTTATTTTTATAAAAGAAAAGTATGTCTTTAGGTAGTGGGAATTCAAAAAAAACTTTTCAAATTATCTTAAACCTTATTTTAAAAGAAAATCATGCACTGGACATGGTGACACACGCCTTTAATTCCCAGTGCTCGGAGGGCAGAGGTAGGTGGATTTCTGTGAGTCTGAGGCCATCTTAATCTACATAGTGAGTTCCAGGACAGCCATGGTTATATAGACAGACCCTGTCTCACGCCCGTCCCTGCCCCCACCAAATAAGATCACACACCAAAATTAACTAAACCCAAACCCCAAAGACTGTACAACTCAATGAATGGCTATACAGTTAGAGTAGCTATTCAAAAAGCTAGTGGGCATTTTTAGGATTTACCTGGGTGATAGCTTCTTAACAATAAAGATAGTGCCCATTATTTTTCTTTGTAGAATTTTCAATTCATGATTTCTTAGTGTCCTGTCTTTCAAAAAGGATTGATTTTAAAAAATCTTCACAAGGATGTTCCTTAACGTTAGAATAGAATCCCCTATGTTCCTCAGAGGTCTTCAAGAAATAAGGACAAGTGCCTGTACACCCCAATTATGTTCAGGATATACTGAGAAAGAATTCTCACTATGAAGTTTTCAGACTTTTTTTATTCCTTCTTTCCTTCCTGGTTTTGTTTTATTTTATTTTTCGAGACAGGGTTTCTCTGTGTAACAGCCCTAACTGTCCTGAAACTAGCTCTGTAGGCCAGGCTGGCCTTGAACTCACAAGATCTACCCTGCCTCTGCCTCCCAAGTGCTGGGCTAAAGGTGTGCACCACCACTGCCTGGCTGTCAAATATTTTTACTATAAGAGATATTGTGAGGCGACCAGCAATTCACCGGCTTGGGCTCTCGGAACCGACTAAGAGTCCTGGTTTTGCAATAGTCTCACTGCACTCAGGGTCTTGTCTTCTACTACACTTGGGTCATGGTCTGATGCCTAAAACCTGACACACAGTTTGTACTTGGCTGATGTTTATTTAACCAGTTCCTAATCTGAGGCAGCTTGCAATCTTTCTGGACTTCATCTTTTCCCCTATAAAAGAGAGTAGTTATCTTCTGACATCACTTCTACCTCGGACACTCTGATTATATGGTCTATGTATCCTGAAGCCAGCTTCCCTGAGCAATCTGTCTTGTCTGGGTCACTGAGAAATGGCATAGCATTCTTGCTTCTCGTAAGGAGTGTCTTCATTTCTGAGTCATTCTTACTGAAAGCACTTCAGAAGAGCCTGCAGCAGCATCTTAGTGGAGAACAAATTGGAGAATTACCTCTTCGGTATTTTTACAGAATTCTCTACTCTATAAAAGCTGCCCAAGTATTTCATGTAGTTTCTTTTTTCTAAAGCCTTTTTTTTAAAGTATAGGTGTTTTGCCTGCATGCATGTCTGTACACCTTATGTGTGCCAGATGCCTGAGGAGGCCAGAGAAAGGTATTAGATCTTCTGGAACTTGAGTTCTGGAAATGCAGTTGTGAGCTACCATGTGGGTGCTGAGAACTGAACCCAGGTTCTCTGGAAGAGCAGCCAGTGCTCTTAACCACTGAGCAATCTTTCCAGCCCTCCTGTAGTTTCTTAATGGTATCTTTCATCTCAAGGAATCTGTTACCAGTCTGTTTAGATGGACTTTGCTACAGATCAACAGATTTGTTTGTTTGATAAGAAGTCAGATGACTGTAAATCTCTTATGGACTAGAAGGCCAGGACATCTGTCCATCTGTCACATACTGTCTTAGGATATTACTGCTGTGATGAAACACCATGACCAGAAGTAATTTGGGGGATGAAAGGGTTAGTTTGGTTTTCATTTCCACATCACTGTTCATCACTGAAGGCAGGCAGGACGGGAACTCGAACAGGGCAGGAGCCTGGTGGCAGGAGCTGATGCAGAGGCCATGCTGCTCATGAGCTTGTCTACAGCCTGATCTTATGAAGGAATTTCCTCAATTGAGGATCTCTTCTCTCCGGTGACTCTAGCTTGTGTCATGCTGACATAAAACTAGCCAGCACACACACTATAGCTTTTCTTTACCCCTTCATAATTGAAAGAACTTTGCTTGAAGAATGATAAAAATACTAGAATAATGAGATCAACTTAAAAAGGTTAAAAATGGCAAGCATTTGAGGTTTGTGTGCCACTACTGCCCGGCTAGATCTTCCTCTTTAGTTTACCCGAGAGAACATTCCAAGGATATCCTAATGGAGCCTTTGCCCCTTGGGAATATGTATACAGTAAGGAAGAGAGAAAAACCACAAATCTCGTTTCTGTGTGTGCATGTTTACGTGCATACAAGTGCATGAGTGTGTGTAGACCCATGGATGACTAACTTGGTGGTGTTTCTCAGATGCAGTTCACCTTGTTTATTTGACAGGGCCTGTCATTGGCCTGGAGCTCACTACTATGTCAGTCTAGCTGGCCAGTGAACCCAGGACTCTGCCTGGCTCTGCCTCCTAAGAACTAGGATTATAAACATCACCAATCCCAGCTTTTTTTTTTTAAAGTAGGTACTGAGAATCTAACTTAGGTTCTTGTGCTTACTGATAGAACTATAGCTCCAGCCCCAGTAATCATGTCTTAAGATGTAAATTCATTTCTCTTTAATATAAATAGATTGAGTATGGTAGTCTAGGGTCGGGTGACAGTTCTCACCAAAGATACAGAGTTTGCCACACTCAGTTTGTAGCGTTTACCTAGATTTGTAAGGACACTGTTGGTACTGCAGTCATCAGCAGGTAACACCTGATTCAGCTCTGCAACCATTCACCCCAGTTCAAGAGAGCTGGTTTCTTTCCAGTCCAAACGTAAGACAGAGATGCACCAAGTGTGACCACGACACATTGCTATAACTGTTCTACTTTGCTGTGTGCTTGTAGTCTGGGGTGCTTGGGAGACTGAGGAAAAACCGTTTGATCCCAGTCACTGAAACCAGCCGGGGCAACATGAAGGACTTGTCTCAGGGGCCAGGGAGACAGTGCAGTGGTTGAAAGGCTTGCTATGCAAGCATGAAGTCCTGAGTTCAATGGAGTATGCCTACAGGAATCTCAGCACTGGAGAGATGCGGGCGGAAGCAGCTCTGGGGCCTGCTGGCCAGCTAATCGAGCCAAACTGGTAAGCTCCATGGTCACTGGGGACTAAAGAATGAGACTGGATGATTTCAAGTAGTGCTTTTGTGTTAAAATTTTAAACATGTTCTCATACACTGTATACGAGTCACTCTCAGCTCCTCTCTAAAACGTGTGTTAAAGGATGTACCATGAATTCTAGCAGAATGTCTTCAACCAAACATGTTCTTTGCTAACATACTGTAACAGTTAAACTCATGCTCACTTATTATTACAATTGTTAGTATTTCAGACCATCTTCCTGTTTTGTTCTCTCGAAAGCATAGGTTGTTCTTTACTAAGTCAATCGACTTAATTTGACTTGCTATATTTGACAACATTTTTTGGGTTCACATTTTTGTCTCATGCCAAGCTCTTCATTTTTCATTCCCACAGAATCAGGACAAACTGTACATCCCCTGCAGTGACCAGGGAAAATCTGGCTAAATGTCAACTATGTTAATTGGTATAGAGAAAACAACAACCTTATTTTATCTGATTAAAAATCCCTACAAGCATTCCCTCATACACTAAAGCCATACCAGTTACAAAGTGACTTAATTATAAGTTTGACAGATGTGTCCTTCCTGCCCCTCCTTTACTGTAGCATAAAGATATATTACTGTGTCTTAGCAACTTCTAGAATCTCAAATTTTAGTTCTATTTTCGGAAGTTTAGAATTTGGTATTCAAGACTTTTTCTTGATTATCAGTTAGAATACAAATGTACTTGTTTAAAATGATATATCTAAACAACTGATTTACTGAATAACATACAGAACCTGATTTAAAAGACAGCTGGGAGATCCCTGAGAGGCTGGGGAGGTGGCTCAGTGTGTTAGGTGCTTGTTGCCCGAGCATGAGAACCTGAGTTCAGATCCTGAGCAGTCATGTGAAAGCTAGGTGTGGCAGCCTGTGTCTTTAATCCCTGTGCTGGGGGGTGGGGACAGCCTGAGCCCAGGGGCTTGCTGGAGAGCCAGTATAGCCAAAAGGTAAAACTCCAGGATCAGCGAGAGACCCTGTCTCAAAACGTAAGGTGCAAAGTGGTAACAGAGGAAACACATCAACCTCTGGCCTTGACACCTACACATTACACACAGACCAGTCTGAGACACTTTATTCACCTGGTAAAAAGTCTACATCTTTTTAAAAAGCTCCAGGACGAGCAGGTTATATAATATAATTGCTTCAGTTAATTGGGGTGTAGGAGGTGTAGGTGTAAAAGAGTAAAAGGTAATGAACTTTGATAAATTTATCTGAGCAATGGGAAGGTATCAGGTAAGACTTCGTTTTTACTGGAGCAGCTGTTAGCTTCAGTGCCTGTGCAGAGTTGTATGCTGTCTCTTTAAGGTAGGGATTTCCCAAGACTACTCTGCCTTTAGCCTGTTCTCAGTTAACCTGCATAATTTCATGACTTCCCTACTCATACATGCGCTTGCCTCATCTGACACATTAGTATCTTTCTTGGAGGCTACATGAGGATCCTTGGGTATTTTAGAGAGCTAGCTCCATTTGAATGCCTCATGAGCAACTAAAAATCAATATGCGAAGACTTGCAATTTCCATTCCAGCTTGGACATACATATCTTAGAAGTTACTACTTTATTGTAACAGTCAAATGCTGAATAAATAAAAAAATCACCAAATAAATAAAAGTTGAACAAATGAAACTATCAACAAGACATTTTGGATCAGTTAAACAGTGAAGTCAGAGCCGGGCGGTGGTGTCACACGCCTTTAATCCCAGCACTTGGGAGGCAGAGGCAGGAGGATCTCTGTGAGTTCAAGACCAGCCTGGTCTACAGAGCTAGTTCCAGGACAGGCTCCAAAGCCACAGAGAAACCCTGTCTCGAAAAACCAAAAAAAAAAAAAAAAAAAAAAAAAACAAAAACAAAAAAACCAAAACAAAACAGTGAAGTCAGAGGGCAAAGCAAGTGAGAGTCTGAACAGAAGAAGCAGAATCAACAGAATGAATGTACACTAGAAGGAGATCATTAGATTGGCTTATATGGTACAGTCTGGGTAGCCAGCCGTGTCTGTCTTCACACTGGAGAGGCTGAGAATCTGACAGCTGCCAGCCCATGAGGCTGCTGTCTCAGCAGTCCCAGCCTGGCACTGAAGGCCTGGGGATTTGTAGAGTGCATCTATGTTCTGGTATCAGTGAAATGCTGTACTAGCCGCAGCAGCAGGTACCCAGGCTGAGCATAGAGGATTTGCAGAGCAGGGTTACTCTCTTGTGCTGTAAGAAGACTCGGATTATCATGTATCTCTCAGAACCTGTAGAATGTGCAGTATTTAGAGTGGAGCCTAGTGTAAGCTCTGTGTGTTAGGTAACAATGATGTATCAGTGACATGCTTTGTCAAAACACAACTCTGCAGCCTATGGTGTCACAGTGGAGGAGGGTGTGGAAGTTTGGGGACACTTTCCCCCACATAAGAAACCAGTATTTTATACTCAAACTTTCAATGAACCTAATCGTCAACAAAGTTTAGTTGGGGGCGGGGTAGGAGTGAGGAACCGAGGAGTTGGAGGATAGGTATAATCTTCATATGTTTCACTTGTGTATAAAATTATCAAGAAAATTCCTACATGGCCATTTGCCTGGGAGAACATGGAACCGCACTGTACCTTTTGGTTTGCACTTCCATGATGATTAAGGATGTTAACGTATTTATTGGCAATTTGTACTTCTCTTGAGAACCATGTATTAAATTCATCTGCCTATTGATTGTGATTTGCTAGTGTCTAACTTTTTGAATTCCTTCTGACGTACAGACATTAATCCCACATTTGATGGATAGTTGACAGAGATTCCCTTTCTCTTAGAAATCTCTTTACTCTATTAATCAATGTATTTGCTATGCAGAAGATTTTTAATCGGATGTAATCCCACTGATGATCTTGCTATCATTTTTGGGGCTATGGAAGCACTTTTCAGAAAGCCCTTGCCTATAGATACTTAACATGCATTAGTTACTCCTTTTCTTGTCCTGGTAAAATAGCTGACAAAAGCAAATTAAGGGAAGAAGGACCTATTTGGGGTTACAGTCCATTCTTGCAGGAGTGTGATGGCAACAGGAACTTGAGGCTGCTGGTACATTGTATCTACAGTCAGAAGTAGAGTGATGAACATGCCCCTCTCCCCTTTATTTTTCTGAACTGAGTTTCTCAGTGTAACAGTCCTAGCTGTTCTGGAACTCACTCTGCAGAACAGGCTGGCCTCACACTCACAGAGATCTACCTGACTCTGCCTCCCAAGAGTAAGGTTTAAAGGCGTGCGCCACCACTGCCCAGCTCATGTTCTCTTTTTTATTCGGTCAGAGACCCCAGGGCATGGAGCCTGGCTCAAATTTAGGGTAATCTTCCCCACTTCAATGAACCTGTCCTAGAAAATACTCACAGACATGTCAAGAGAATTGTTATTGTGGTTGTAGTAGTTTGAATGCAGTCGGGCCCCCATATGGAGCGGCATTATTAGGAGAAGAGGCTTTGTTGGAGTACCTATGACCTTGTTGAAGGAAATGTGTCATTGTGGGGACCGTCTTTCAGACACTACCTAGTATCTCAATCAATTTCTTGCTTTCAGATCAAGATGTAGCCAGCACCATGCTTCCTATAATGATGATAAAGAACTGAACCTCTGAAATTGTAAGCTTCCACCTCAATTAAATATTTTCCTTTATAAGAGTTGCCATGGTCATGATGTCTCTTCGTAGCAATAGACTCCCTAACTAAGACAGCGGTGATTCTAAATCTTGTCAAGTTGACAATCAAGATTAAGTATCACAACTGGGAAAAAGCCTAAACAAGGAATACCTCTACAATACAAACCTTTAAAGCAATGACAAACAAAATTGAAGACACTAGAAGATAGGAAAATGTCCTATATTCATGAAATGGCAGAGTTAGTACTGTCAAAATGGCCACACCATTGAAAGTGATCTACTGGTTCAATGACGTCTCTACAAAAATCCAGTCGTATTATTCACAGGACTTGAAAAAAAAAAATCCCAGATGGGTATGGTGGCACTCACCTTTAATACCAGCACCCAGGAGGCAGACGTAGGCAGATCTCTGTGAATTCAAGGCCAACCTGGTCTATAAAGCAAGTTTCAGGACAGCCAGGGCTATTCCACAGAGAAACTGTCTCAAAAAACAAGCAAGCAAAAAATAAAAATGAAAGCAAGAAAAAGAAAACAATCCTAAAGTTCATATAAAGCACAAAAGCTTCAAGTAGCGGCATTAGCAGAAACAGCCATTAATAACACTCGCTCTTTGAATTGTATTGTAGGGCCACGGAATAAGAAGATTCATTTCAGGTAACAGTTTGAGATGTTTCAGTCATTCTTTAATGAACAAATACGTTACTCTAGGTGCTCCTGGTCAGCTCTTCTCCAGTGACTTGCCTGTGAACTCCAGGTGTCTTCCATGTTGTGGTTTCAACTTCTCAATTCTCTGAAGCCTCTATTCAGCTGGGAGCGGGAGAACAAAGAATGCTGAACACATGCTAGAGGTTTTCAGGGCTCATGGCCCAGATCAGCATCATTTTCAGTCCGTGTTCTCTTGGACAGACATCAGGCATTTGGCCCCAACTAATGAGAAAGGTGGCCAGGAAACAGTCTAACTGCATGCTTAGCGGAAGAAAGAAACCATTTGGTCATCAGATGTCTGTGCTCCTTGAAGCCATGAAGCTGTTTCAGAGTGCAGGAGGAATGCACGTTCCATGCTTGGCACAGAGTAAGTAATCAACGCTAGCATGCTAATATTATTGCAAGTATGTATGCTGAGAGCTGGAATTAGTCTCCTCAATTGAAACAAAGTACTTGCTTGAGTTCTCTGTTACAAAGGAAAGTGGGTTACATAAGGCGATCTTTTACTCACTTGGCTGTGTCGTTAAGTAGAGAAGTAAGTAGCTAAAGATAAGGGAGAAGTGAGCTGCTGGACGTTCTTATCAACCTAGTAAATACAATGTCAAAGGGGTCTAATTTAGCAAACAACAATAATGTCTGAGGACAGTGAGGACAGAGGAGGAGGCTCTCTTTGGACCTCAAAATAGGTTTAAATGAAGTAATAACTATAGAAATTCTGGTGACTCTCTTCATTTTCTTTTGAGACAGGGTCTTACTATGTAGACATCACTGGCCTCCAATTCTTTAATTCCCAAGTCCTGGAATTAAAGGTGTGTGCCACCATGCCAGATTGGCTTTCTTACTTTTAGGTCGTAGGCTTATCAGGATCTTCAGGTCAGGCATGCATTTTAAGTCCTAGTTCAAGAAGCTTTTCTTGTCTTTTTAAAAAAATTTATTTACTTTTATTTTATGTGCATTGGTTTTTTTGCTTGCAGGTAAGTCTGTGTGAGCATGTCGATCTTTGAGTTACAGACATTGTTAGCTGTGAAGTGAGTGCTAGGGTTTGAACCTGGGTCCTTTGGGAAAGCAATCAATGTCCTTAACTGCTGAGCCATCCTTCCAGGACCCTACTTCAAGATTTTGAAAGTTTAAGAACAGGCCAAAGGTGATGGTACATGTGAGTAATCTCAGTACTCAGAAAGTTGAGGTCAGAGGAACATGGATTTGTGGTCAGCCTAGGCTAAAATGCAAATTTAAAACCATTTTGGGCTACAGACTAAGAGACTATCTCAAAATAAGTGAAGAAATACTAAAGCCTACAAATACAATCCCTATTCCACTAAAGTTTTAAAACAGAGACCATGTTTGTCTGTACATTATTGAATTATTGTACATTCAACAAGCAGCACATTGAATATAGACAACATCTATGTGTTAATGAATTTAATCTCTATTGTCAACTGCTTCAATTATTGGCTAGATGGTCTGTATATCATAATAGGGAAGTTCCTAAATCTTGTTTCTGCCACTTAGAATATGTGGGATTTAGACAGTTACTTTATTGGACTTGTTTGTATTGCTGTATTAGGTAAGTACAATACTTTTTGCAATTATTGTAAGAAGAATTACATGAAAAAGTTTTGCTGTATTTGTAGTACATTGGAGGCATTAAAAAAAAAAAACAAAATTTAAAAAACCTGTTGCTCTTTCCTCCTGGACTCCAGGACGTTCTCCAACATAATTTTTTATTTAAGAGAACTAAGAAACTAACATGTGCTTTCACATTGTTTCCTTCTGTTTGGGGACTGCTCATTTGTAAAGCAAACATGCCTTCAAGTTGGTGACTGAAATAGGAAATAGGTTAGTTCCCATAGAACTGACGGCTTCCCCATTAGAACAGAACACAGCGTCTAAATTGGTGCCTGACACACAGTCAGCGTTTAGTACATACTTTCTGAAAGAGGGAATTAACAAAATACCGAGTAAGGATGATGCCTCCGACAGATAATTATAGGATGGATGATATATTTGTAAAAAAGTGGGCAGATTTGATCAGATGGAAGCTTTGCAGCGGTTGTCTATCTAAGTACGTGTGTTTCCATTCATCCATCCACCATCATTAGGCTGGAGGTCTGCTCACACCAGCTTCTAGCAGTGGCTTGAGGGTAGGTATCCGTCACTTTTCTCCTGCTATGATGAACACCTGACCAGAGCTACGTAAGCACAGACTGCAGTTCCTGGCTTCAGGGGGTTTCATCCCATCCATTAGGAATGGGAAATATGTGGAGCGGGGCTGTGCTAGTGGGGACGTGACAGAGCTCCTAATATGAAGGATCGACCAGAAAGCAGTAGCAGGACCAGAAGTAGCAGGTAACCCTCAAAGGCCTGCCTTCTAGGGCCTACCTCCATCACATAGGCCCTACAACCTCTCAAAGCAGTGCTATCAGGCGAGGAGCAGGTGTTTATTTTTAATTTTTTATTATTTAAAAATTATTTTAAAAATTTATTTATAGGTGACACTACCAGTAGCCCCTATACTGGCAGTGGCACCAGGGTTTATCCCTACTGTGTATACTGGCTTTTGGGAACTTATTCTCTTTGGATGGATACCTTGCTCAGCCTAGATATAGTAGAGAGGGCCTTAGACCTTGGCCAAAGCAATGTGCCTTGCTTTCTCTGAGGAGTGAATGAGGGGTTGTGTGTGTGTTGGGGGATAAGTGGAGGGAATGGGAACTTGAATTGGTATGTATTTTGAAAAAAAATGATTTGTTTTCTTTTTAAAAAAATAAATTAAAATAAAAATAAATTATTTATAGGCTTCTGTGAACTCTGTGTGTATATGCATGTGTCTACAGAGGCCAGAAGAGGGCACTGGATCTCCTGGAACTGAAGTTTGAGATGTTATCATTCAACCAACCTGGCTGCTGGGAACCGAACTCTGGTTCTCTTCAAGAATAGAAAGTACTCTGGTGTGGGAGGTCCTTCTGTCTATGTGTTGCTTTTATTGGTTGATGAATAAAGAAACTGGCCTGGCCTATAGCATGGGAGGAGGAAGGCAGAGTCAGAGAGCCGCCAGAGACAGACATGCTGAAACTTTGCTTGTGATGCACAGATTAATGGAGATGGGTTAAATTAAGATGTAAGAGTTAGCAAATAAGAAGTTAGAACTAGTAGGCCAAGCAGCGACTTAATTAATACAGTTTCTGTGTGGTTATTTCGGGTCTAAGCTAGCTGGGGGCCAGGAACCAAACAAGTGACCTCCTTACTACAGGAGTCTTAACACTGTGCTCCCTCTCCAGCCCCAGGACCAGGAACTTAAATAAAACACATGATCCTGTAGGGGACAACCCAGATCCAAGCCACAAGTCTCTCTCTTTCCCCTCCCCATGTTAGTGTCATACAGTCATTAAGGAACTAAGTACAGATATGACCAGTAGCAAAAGGAGATTCTTGCCCATTAGGCTGTAAAGCAAACTGGTTTTCCTAAGTGCAGTAGGCAGCAGACATGTAGGAGAACGGAAATAGATGAGGCTCAATAAGTAGTCAGGTCAGGGTAGAGCATCGAGTCTTGTTCCCATGGCTCAGAGACTTGTTTCTTATCTTCTAGGATAGCCACAGTGGAGTTTGCTTTACTTTTTGAGTTGCTGTAGCAGAATTACTACCGACTGGATTTTTTTTTTTTTGTTTTGTTTTTGGAGATAGGGTTTCTCTGTGTAGCCCTGGCTATCCTGGAACTGGCTGTGTAGACCAGCCTGGCCTCGAGCTCACAGAGATCCACCTGCCTCTGCCTTCTGAGTGCTGGGATTAAGGGCATGCACCACCACTGCCTAGCAAGACTGGGTAATTTTTGATATATATAGATTCATTCTTGAAGCTAGGAGGTCCATAATCATATTCTAGGGCACAAGGAAAAAAGAAAGTGGGAGAGAGGGAGGATTGGAACTTCAAGGTTCTTATAATTAATTAGCATTAATCCATTTATGATCTAAACACTTCCCATTAGGCCACACCTCTTAACACATTTGAGGATTAAGTCCCAACACATTGATTGGTGGTGTGGGGTAGGGGATGAGTGGGCACATTTTGGAGATAAATCTACATAAAATTTGTGGACAATTTTAGTGCCCAGACAAATAAACCCATTATAGGTTCAGAAACTGTCAACTGGAGGGTTAAACAACAATAGAGGCATTAGCTAAGAAATTACTAGAACAGTTTGAGAATAAAGGGATTATGATGGATTAAATCTTGTACCCACACATATGTGCATCAACATGTGAACATGCATACATGCAAGCACATCATAAACAAATGCAAAAAATAAAATAAAATCTGTCCATTCCACTGCTTGATAAACACGGGGCACCAAACTACAGATGGACTGCAGATGCAGCAAAGGGAGTTTTACAGTTTTGTGAAATTTCAAGCTGGTTTGCTGACAATGAAACCTGCAGGCTTAAGAACTGTGAGTTCTTGGCAAAGCATTGGTGTTTCAGAATTTCAACCAGCCACAGCACCACAGTGGTGTGTGTGTGTGTGCAAAATAAAAAAGGGAATGGAATTCCTGATACCACACATACAATTTAAAACGTGTATTAGTTTTTTTCATCTTTTGAGAGTCAACAGATTTAAGCACAGTGTTCTAGATTTGGTTGGCAGATGGTGTACACAGATTTCGGCTACGCTAGCATTTCATTTGAAACTAGCAAGATTACATATAACCATGATGGTAACTTAACATTCAGAGAGAACTGAAAATTTATCCCTAAGCCTGAGTTAAACGTAGAGAGCATTAGTAACATTTTAAAAGGCCTTGTTAATAGATCGTCTGGATTTCATAGATCGGAGTCTCCGGATGTCATACTGTTCTAAAATGCCTACCGGGCAGCGTCAATATCTTTCCATGGAAATCTGGCTCACACAAGAGGAGAAAAGAGGCCAAAGGGAAGAAAGACTAAACCAGGGGAGATCGCAGGTACTGATGTCTGACTCCCTGAATGGGACTTCTCCATTTACCGACCAGGCTCACTTCCTTCTATGGTGTGGACCTTTCATGTCCCGAGTTGTCAGCCTTGTAGGGTCAAGTTAATCACTGTTGACATCACCCTACTACTTCCCTTTTCAAATTCCACTGAAGCTATGTGTTTCCTGTCGTAATGGACACCGTGTTAAAGGAGTACCGGGCTGCTTGATATCTAAATTTAGACAGGCAGGAACGTCTGTGGCGCCTTTTAGTAGTCGAGATAAACAAAACTAGGTGACATTTCCAACACTCCCAAGGAAAACGAAGGGGTGCGAAAAGACCTTTCTGATATTAAAAAAAAAAAAATTAAACCAAACTCGGTGTGTACGTGTAATGGAATAGTCCCACAGCCAAGAGGCCTGCCTGGAGGCACCGAAGAGCCCGGCTGGGGCCGCGTCCTTTACGACCTGCGGAGGGCCACGGGGTCGTCGCCAACTTGAGCGCGGAGCAGCCCGGCGAGCCCAGACACCTCCACCTCGGGGGACAAGCTGCGCGCAGGCGGCGGCCTCACCTCTTTGTCACGTCCAGGCCTGGGAGGGGACGCGGGGGCCGATGCGAGCCGCCCCCTCCCCCCCCACCCCGCCCCGGTGACACGCGGGCCCCGCCTGGGGCGACCTGTTGGCAGGGGC